>NC_071415.1:3715341-3767998 GCF_017976375.1 Cuculus canorus | reverse complement strand
TAATCAATTACCCCTGGAAAAATGTCCTCTTAAGGTCCCACTGCTTGTTCAGCTTGGAGAGGAGAAGGCTGCAGGGGGACCTCATTGCCAAGGGGTGACCCCATCACAGTGCACACCTGCCTGAAGTGGGGCAGCAAGGGGGAGCTGCTGATCTCTCTGGTGACCAGTGATAGGACACGGGGAAATGGAATGGAGCTGTGCCAGGAAACATTCATATTGGACATCAGGAGAAGGTTCTTCACTGAGAGGGGAGCTGGTCCCTGGAACAGACTCCTCAGGGAGGTGGCCACGGCCCCGAGCCTGTCAGAGGTCAAGGAGCATCGAGGTGATGCTCTTAATCATACTGTTGTGCTGGGAGGATCATGGAGAGATGAAAACGAGAAGGGAATTTGAAGAGCAGCGCACCAGAGTTTATTCAGCAAATGCCTTTCTGATTGAGGGAAATCTTGGGAGGAAGGAAGCATCAGAGGGTGCCCACTTGATCGGTAAAGCCATGCGGTGCCTTTTGCCAGCAAAGCAGCCCCGACCTGGTGTTTTCCCCTTGCCAAAGCGGAGCCGAGGGGCCGCACTGTGTCGGGGAGCAGCAGCAGGGGGCGCGAGTTTGCCTTTCCTCAGGAGGAGGCCTGGGCTCCCCTCACACCGACGGAGCCTTTTAATCCTGACACTGCAAACCCGGCACATCCCGGCACATCCCGCCTGTGCCTGCTCTCCAGCCCCATCCCAGGGCATCCCTGCCTCTTCCCCGGGAGGAGGAAGAGGAGAGGAGTGGGGTGGTGAGGGGTAACACCTTGTCAGCCGCTGTCCCTGGAGTCGCTGAGTGGGCAAATGGCTCCCGATGTGCGCGTTTCCCTCGCTTAGCCAGCGGCTTAGCGCTACGGCGCCCTGAAATCCTCCGCATGTGGGGCCAGTAACACTGCAGGAATGGGTGTGGGGATAACTACAGGAGGAACGGACTCCGTAAACATTCCTGAGCCCGCCTGGGGGATTATTTATAATAGAAAAGCCATTAAATGGCTTGAGCTGCATGGCAGCAGGGAACTGCCCCTGTTTCCACACTCCCTCCTCCCTTCCCCTGCTAACGGGGATCCCAGGCAGCTGCTGTGTCCGATGATAACACGCTCATGGCTGTGCCCACCAGAGAACAGAACTGGAAAGGGATCCAGCTGGCTGTCACGTGCGTTCCAGAGGGAGAAAATGGACCTGCAGGCGTTATAAGTTCTAAATCAAAGAGGCGCTCATCTCCCTGTGGGGCAAATCCCTGCCTCGTAGGCAGGCCGGGGGGAAAGAGGGACAGTGACCCGGAGCAGCTGAAGTTACGGGCAACCGATGTCCTGGTTTTATTGTGGCGCTCAGCAGGACAGGATTGCCTGCATCGGGGCGAGAAGCAGGCAGTGGTTCCCCCAAACCAAGCCTGCGGAAGGCGCTGCAGCAGGCACGAGCCTGTTGGAGGCCGCAGCCCAGGGAACACTGTTCTCCTCGGGGTTTGGCCTCCACTCGAGGGTTTGGCAGCCGTGGTTATTCCAGAGCACGGCCAAGCGAGGGACATGTGCCTATGGAGACGGGCAGGCCTCGGCTCTGCTCCTGCCTTCCAGGGAAAACTTCAGCGCCCAGGAGCGTGAATTCTCCTTTGTGATCCCTGCCGTGGGCGTGAGCAGCCTGCTGGGGTTTCGCTGCCATACCGGCTTTGGCTTGTGATAAACACAGAGCTGCTCAGTCCCTGCATTTCTGACTCCCGACCCTGGTCAGGTGCGGCCGTGGAACCATATCCAGAGGGTCCAAGGCCTTCCGAGGGGAAAAGGGATCAGTTTGGGAAGCGGGCAATGGGGGAGCAGCAGTGTAGGAGTCGGTGTGTGGCTGTTCTCTCCCTGCCCAGCATCGCCGGGAGATCAATAGGGATTTGGAGGATGCCACGTGCTGGCTGCCATGAAGGGGCACCAAAGTGGCCAGAGGAGAGCTGGTGGGACTCTGGCAGAGCCGTGGCAAAGGTACCAGTTGGTGTGACATCACGCGTTGCCTAGGATTACACAACAATCGGACAGGAGAGGGATTGCAGCCTTCCCCGTCTGCTGCTCTTCAGAGCAGAATCACAGCGAGAGGTGTGAGGTGCTCACGATGAGCGAGAGAGGTTTTGATATGGCTTTGGAGCCAGAGGATGCCCAGGAGAGCCCAGCAATGCGGTTAGTGCTTGGAAGGGGCTGTGAACACTGGTAGAGCAGCGCTGGTCACGCTGTGCTGGGCAATGGGTGGTGTATCCGTGCCGTGTCTGGGGCAGCCCAGCCTTGCTCATGGCTCTCCTTCTCATTCCAAGTGTGTGTGTCTGTAACGGCGCTGTCGCTGTGTGGCTGATCACAACTTGCTCTTCTCACCTCCTCTTCTTCCTTCAGAAACATCAAAGTTGGAGCTCAGTTTCAGGCGGAGCTACCTGACCTTCACGAGAGGTCCGAGTTGGCGATGGCTGAAGAGGGAGCGTCATTGGTTTGGAAACCGTGGGGAGAGATCCAAACCACCACAGGTTTCTTTAATGCTTTTTGCTCTAAGGCGACTCTGAGATGCTAGGGCTCCAAAATCCCACCTTTCACTGCAGCCTGGTGCACATTCCCGTTCCCTCATGACTCCTCTCCACCACCTTCCCACCTGGCGGCATTAGAGGGATGGGGTTGGCTCAGTTTTGGGGGAGAAAACTGAATAAGGGTTAAATGTTATACTCTCGGTAGCATCTTCCATGGGGTCATGGGCATTTGTAGCTGTCCTGCCTGACCTGCGGGGATCCTGCGAGAGCGGAGCTGGGTCCCCAGAGTTGTCAGTCCCAAAGCTGTCCCTGAGGCAGAGACAGTGACACCAGGACAGCTGGGACATCTGGCTTTCCCTGTGCCTTTCCCTGCTCTCCAGTCTCCCTGTGGCACTTGTCCTGCTTTCCCTCTCTCTGGTACCCCACCTTTGCTTGGCAGAACCTGACTCACAGTTGCTTTTCCTTGGGTTTGCAGTCATGGAGCTGCTCAACACAGCCTGCTCCGACAAGATGCCGGGGCCGGGAAGGAACATCGAGCTGGTCCTGCACTGCCTGCATGAAGCACAAGGCAACATCACAGTAAGAAGCAGTGGTTTAACTGATAAGGGCCTGGGTGAGCCTTTGTCCCGGGTGGGAGCTGCCTCTCGTCGCAGTCGGCATTAACCTCTCCAGGGATCACAGACCCTGTCCTGCTGCATAACTCAGAGCTCGTTTTGGCTCTCGGACAGGAGGTGATGATTTGGAGAATATAAGTACTGCTACCCTGCAAGCTGGGAATGGACAAATTGCCCTGTTAGAGAAATCCCGAGGTCTGCTCTGGACAAACGTCATGCGCTTTACATTTACATCATCTCAGGGCACTCGTTGTGCCTCCAACACCTCCAGCCTGGCTCCTGCTGAGCATGGAATTGGTCCACTCTGCCCCGTGTTCTTTACAGACACTCTGATATAGCGGAGAGCTCAGCGGGTCCTGTGCTTGTTCAGCAGGGATGAGCCCAAAGTGACTGTAGCCGGGAGGAATCTTCTGGTGGTGGTGTTGGCAGCGGTGTCCCCCAGCGGGGTCCCCAGAGATCACCCCAGGTTCTGTTTCCTTAAGTGGATGAAGGAAATATTTCCCTAAGATTCAGCAGGATGAGGTGATCCCAAAGCGCTGCTGCTGAGCACTGACCAGCAGGAGCAAAATCTCCCTCCCTTGTCCGGAATCTCCGAAGCACCACCACAGCTGAAAGCAAGAATTCCCCTCTTTGCTCCTCACCGGGGACGGTCTAAAGTGTTTTTCCATGAAATCTCACAGGAGGCTATGGAGATGCTGCTCTCCGGGGGGCCACAGAAGTCAGAACACCATCCTCTGGCCGACTATCATTACACAGGTAAACTGGAGCAGAGCCCGATCCTTCCCCTGGAAAGGCGGCAGATGCTGCGGTTCCCTTTCTGCCTCCTCAGTTCTAACATTTATTTAGAAGAAGGTGTGAACAACGACCTGTGTTCTTTTGGGCAGGGAGAGCTGTAGCAAAGCCCTCTGGTCTGATGGATGCGGTGCTTTTTCTGTGTGGGGAATGCCCCATCCCTGTGTTTCAGCCGCAGCTTTGAGTGCACTGCCCTGCAGTGACCCCTAACAGGAGGAGCCCTCCAAAGCAATGCCAAATCCTCCTGGCCACGCTTGGTCCTTCCCTTGGCAAGGAGAAGAGCTCAATTTGTGAGGAAGAAGCGGTGCTGGTTTGTGTGTGAGCGATCTGATGGTCTGTGTGTTTCTTGCCAGGCTGTGACATGTGGACCCCCGAGGAGCAGCAGCTCTTCAGAAAGGCTTTCGCCAGGCACCGGAAGAATTTTCACCGCATACAGAAGAAGGTAAAGGCGTTTGACCCAGGAGGATGTGGGCCTGTCAGCAGTGATGGCTTTGACTCAGGATGTTGTGTTTGGAGTTGTGTGTTGGGATCCTGGTCCGTAAGAAGCGACTGCTGGTTTTCAATGCTCAGCAGACACTGCTCCATCAGATCGTTTGCATAATTCTAACGGAATATTGAATCTCTCTGCTAGCAAACACCAGAGAGATGAAAATGTCAGTGAAACAGTATGTACACCACCTGTGTGGAACTTGCACTTCTGTCCTTCCCACACTTCCGTAGATCTTTCCATGGCCAGGAAAGTTTGGTCTATGTCCACATTTACCCCTGCGTCCGACAGAGGATCCGAGGCACGTTTCATTTGGATACATGGAGAGAACAGGGGAAGGGGAATGCTGTGAGATGGGTTTGATCTATACCTGTGTGTTCAATGTTGTACTGCGCTATTTGCATTACGGATTGTCGCTGTGTTTCTCACAACAGATCCAGACCAAGACCGTGGCGCAATGCGTGGAATATTACTATATGACAAAGAAAAAGATCGTGTTTGACCCGGTGCGAGCGAAAGCCAAAGAAAGTCTGCGGAAGGCAGAGCAGGACCAGGTAGAAGGGGCTTTGGCAATTTAGTGTTCAGAGAAGTTCACCAGACTTGGGCCGCTCGGTTTCCCTGTAGGACGGAATGTGTTCCAATGGTCTGGGTGGCTTGGAGACGGCTCAGGCTCGTTTTGAGTTCAGCCCATCCTTCTGAGGAGGAGGAGGAACTGATCTGGGCTCTCTGCTTTCCAGGCTGTTCTCGGCCCCAGGAAGCGGGGCTGGCGTCAGCGGCAGGAGAGCCCGGAGCCACAGCCGAGGGCTCAGAAGAGGAGGCGCCGCAGCGTCACCAGCACATGCGGCGACCACAGCCAGATACCACCTGAGGCTGGAAGCGGAGACGATCAGAGACTGTTTGCATGCCCAGAGTGTGAAAGGTAGCATTCATCCTTCTTGTGGAAGCCCCGTGCTTTTGTCTAGAAGAGATCTCCCCTTCCCAAGCTGTGCGGGACAAGAGGAAGCAGAGCTGAGGGCAGGCTGAGGATTACCTCTGCCCCTTTGGAATGTGCAACCCTTTCCCACACAAACATCTGCCTTGTTTATCTTCTGGCGTCTCCCATGGCCAGGGAGATGGCAGAATGAAAGGACGAAACTCTGTTGGTGTTTATTGGAGTAAAGAGATGCCCATTTGTCCTCTAACTCCCAGGGTGTTTGCCAAGAAAATCGGTCTGAATTCCCATCTCAAATGCCATCGGCCACGGAACGAGGACTTGGACTACCTCAAGAAGGTCAGGTTGCCCTTAAGGCGCCCGAAAACCGAGGCGCCGAAAGCAGAAACAACATGCTGAGCACCAACAGGGCAGCGAGAGTGACTTTGGAACATCAATGAGGTCAGCTTTCCCGCTTTAGAAAACACAACCATTCTCTGCATGTGGGCAGAGGATGACTCCTGGAGAGCATTAATGCCACAATATTGCTCCTGCTTTTCCATCCAATCTATCAGAACATTTTTTCTCTTTTCAGTGACGCCAGGAAACATCTTTGGCTCCTTCTGACCACGGAGCAATGCTGGGCGACGCTCCAAAGACTGGATGCTGAGCAGTGTCCATAATAATAGTCACAACTTTTACTGTGTGGGGGGAGGGTGGGGGTTATAGGTGTGAGTTTTGATGTGTGGGCGTGTTTGTTTGTGGTTGTTGGTGTTTGTGTGGTTCTTGTTGTTAAAATAAATGTAATGTTCTCTACTGAGAAGTTGTGCGTGAATCAAGTGTCCGGTCCCAGCACTGAGTCCCAGTTTTGTGTGGCCGAGTGAAGAGGTGATGGGTTGGCACCCAGGCAGGCAGCAGCTCCACAGCCAAGCCACGCTGGTGCAAACCGACAGAAAAGCTCTGTCCCGGGCAGAGGTGGGGATGAGCATGGGACATCCAGAAGGTGGGGATGAGCATGGCCCTACCAGAGGGTGGGAATGAGTGTGGCACTTCCCGAGGCTGCCAGCTACAAGCAGCCTCCTGCAAGGCTGGGGGCAACTTTCCCCTCAGGGCTGGCCATGGGGCAGGGGGGCTCCAGGGGGACCTCGTTCCCTGCACCTGACCATGTCCTAGCCCACAGCCTCTCTGCTCCAGCCTGGCTGCGCAGGCTGCTGGGACACAGCACAACTCAGAGCAGCTGAGCGCGCCAGGGACAGCCTGCAGCAGGTGCAGCAGTTGTCCAGCGACAGCAGGCAGGGCTTCCAGAAACCCTTGAACTGGGAAGCTCCACTGGTTGTCAAGGGAGATCTTGGAGCTCCTGGAGTGCCAGGACTCCATCACTGCGCCGTGCATGGCAGAGGACTGAGGAGCACCCCCTGGTTCTCCCTAAGCCCCAGCTCAAATCATCCCAATCCAAAGCACCCCACCACTTCATGTAGTTGGTTTCCATTGCAGTGAAGCTTTTGACACCAACTCTCCCAATGTCCCCCTGAACACAGGGTCCACACAGTGCCAGACAAGCCCATCGTGTGCCAGGTGAGCTGACAGGTTGGGTGGCGAGAGTTCCAGCGAGCAGGGTCGCACCAGGCCGGCCACCTGTCACTGGGGACATTCCCAGGGCTCTGCTTGAGGGCCAGTGCTCTTCACTGTTTTTATGAGGGACTGGAGGCAGGAATCAAACGAACGTTCAGTCTGTCTGCTGCCGATTCTGAACCTGGAGACACTGTGGACTTCCCCGAGGGCAGAGATCTGGACATGCCAGAGAGCTGGGCAGTCACCGAGCAAACAACATTGAACAAGATCCAGTGCCAGATCCTCTGCCTGGGACAAGGGGTGTGTACAAATCCCGTGTACAAATGACACGTCCAGACCAGGGGACAAGAGGCTGGAGAGCAGCCCTACGGAAAGAGATCCGGGCGTCTGGATTGAGGGCAAGTTGAACAGGAGCCAGCATTGTGCCCTGGGCAAGCAAAGGGGCCAAGCGTGTCCTGGGGTGCATCCAGCACAGCATCGCCAGCCGGGCGAGGAAGGGCATTGTCCCCCTCTGCACTGCACACGTGTGGCCCCACCACCAGCACTGGGTGCAGTTCTGGGCGCCGCAATAACAGGAGAACCTCAAACTATGAGTGTGCCCTGGGGAGGGCAAACAAGATGATGAAAGGCCTCAAGAGCAAGAGTTAGAAGAACACACACAGAGCCGTGACCAGGGACATGGCAGGGGCTCAGGGCAGCAGGAATGCAGCTCTGATGCAGCCCGGGGAGCTGCAGGTGGGGAGAGAGGGACAAAGTACAAGCCAAACAGCATGACAGGTCTTTAGGTTTTACAATCAATAGACTCAAACCTGTTAATCCAAACGATGCCGTTTATTCAACATTCAAAGCATCTGGAAGAGGAACAGGGTGTCAGCAGCCGCGTTTACACTGCAGTCCTTCCTGGCAGCTGCAGTGCAGGAGGCTGGCAGGCCTTGAAATCCTGTTCCAAGCCCATGCCACCGGGATCACTCCCATCCTCCCCGTCAGGAAATGGGCTGGAAGTTCTGCCAGTGAAGAAGTCACTGCCTTCTGCTCTTCATCTTTTCTGTGCTGATCATCCTTCCCCTTCCGAAACTTCTGCAGCACCTCCTCGTCACTAACAGGGTTGGAGTATTTCTTCTTCTCGTAACTTGCATATAAGACCATAAAACTGTGAACAAAGTATGGAGGAGGAAAGAGAACAGAAATGAACATGAGATGGAAGGGGAAGAGATGAGGATACCTTCATCCCGGGTCGCTTCATCCATATGCACCAATCCCCTGTAGTCTTAGCCCCTTAATCAATTACCCCTGGAAAAATGTCCTGTGGCCTCTTAAGGTCCCACTGCCTGTTCAGCTTGGAGAGGAGACGGCTGCAGGGGGACCTCATTGCCAAGGGGTGACCCCATCACAGTCCACACCTGCCTGAAGCGGGGCAGCAAGGGGGAGCTGCTGATCTCTCTGGTGACCACTGATAGGACACGGGGAAATGGAATGGAGCTGTGCCAGGAACATTCATATTGGACATCAGGAGAAGGTTCTTCACTGAGAGGGGAGCTGGTCCCTGGAACAGACTCCTCAGGGAGGTGGCCACGGCCCCGAGCCTGTCAGAGGTCAAGGAGCATCGAGGTGATGCTCTTAATCATACTGTTGTGCTGGGAGGATCATGGAGAGATGAAAACGAGAAGGGAATTTGAAGAGCAGCGCACCAGAGTTTATTCAGCAAATGCCTTTCTGATTGAGGGAAATCTTGGGAGCAAGCGAAGCATCAGAGGGTGCCCACTTGATCGGTAAAGCCATGCGGTGCCTTTTGCCAGCAAAGCAGCCCCGACCTGGTGTTTTCCCCTTGCCAAAGCGGAGCCGAGGGGCCGCACTGCGTCGGGGAGCAGCAGCAGGGGGCGCGAGTTTGCCTTTCCTCAGGAGGAGGCCTGGGCTCCCCTCACACCGACGGAGCCTTTTAATCCTGACACTTGCAAACCCGGCACATCCCGGCACATCCCGCCTGTGCCTGCTCTCCAGCCCCATCCCAGGGCATCCCTGCCTCTTCCCCGGGAGGAGGAAGAGGAGAGGAGTGGGGTGGTGAGGGGTAACACCTTGTCAGCCGCTGTCCCTGGAGTCGCTGAGTGGGCAAATGGCTCCCGATGTGCGCGTTTCCCTCGCTTAGCCAGCGGCTTAGCGCTACGGCGCCCTGAAATCCTCCGCATGTGGGCCCAGTAACACTGCAGGAATGGGTGTGGGGATAACTACAGGAGGAACGGACTCCGTAAATATTCCTGAGCCCGCCTGGGGGATTATTTAGAATAGAAAAGCCATTAAATGGCTTGAGCTGCATGGCAGCAGGGAACTGCCCCTGTTTCCACACTCCCTCCTCCCTTCCCCTGCTAACGGGGATCCCAGGCAGCTGCTGTGTCCGGTGATAACTCCCTCACGGCTGTGCCCACCAGAGAACAGAACTGGAAAGGGATCCAGCTGGCTGTCACGTGCATTCCAGAGGGAGAAAATGGACCTGCAGGTGTTATAAGTTCTAAATCAAAGAGGCGCTCATCTCCCTGTGGGGCAAATCCCTGCCTCGTAGGCAGGCCGGGGGAAAGAGGGACAGTGACCCGGAGCAGCTGAAGTTACGGGCAACCGATGTCGTGGTTTTCTTGTGGCGCTCAGCAGGACAGGATTGCCTGCATCGGGGCGAGAAGCAGGCAGTGGTTCCCCCAAACCAAGCCTGCGGAAGGCGCTGCAGCAGGCACGAGCCTGTTGGAGGCCGCAGCCCAGGGAACACTGTTCTCCTCGGGGTTTGGCCTCCACTCGAGGGTTTGGCAGCCGTGGTTATTCCAGAGCACGGCCGAACGAGGGACATGTGCCTATGGAGACGGGCAGGCCTCGGCTCTGCTCCTGCCTTCCAGGGAAAACTTCAGTGCCCAGGAGCGTGAATTCTCCTTTGTGATCCCTGCCGTGGGTGTGAGCAGCCTGCTGGGGTTTCGCTGCCATACCGGCTTTGGCTTGTGATAAACACAGAGCTGCTCAGTCCCTGCATTTCTGACTCCCGACCCTGGTCAGGTGCGGCCGTGGAACCATATCCAGAGGGTCCAAGGCCTTCCGAGGGGAAAAGGGATCAGTTTGGGAAGCGGGCAATGGGGGAGCAGCAGTGTAGGAGTCGGTGTGTGGCTGTTCTCTCCCTGCCCAGCATCGCCAGGAGATCAATAGGGATTTGGAGGATGCCACGTGCTGGCTGCCATGAAGGGGCACCAAAGTGGCCAGAGGAGACCTGGTGGGACTCTGGCAGAGCCCTGGCAAAGGTACCAGTTGGGGTGACATCACGCGTTGCCTAGGATTACACAACAATCGGACAGGAGAGGGGTTGCAGCCTTCCCCGTCTGCTGCTCTTCAGAGCAGACTCACGGCGAGAGGTGTGAGGTGCTCACGATGAGCGAGAGAGGTTTTGATATGGCTTTGGAGCCAGAGGATGCCCAGGAGAGCCCAGCAATGCGGTTAGTGCTTGGAAGGGGCTGTGAACACTGGTAGAGCAGAGCTGGTCATGCTGTGCTGGGCAATGGGTGGTGTATCCGTGCCGTGTCTGGGGCAGCCCAGCCTTCTCATGGCTTTCCCTCTCATTCCAAGTGTGTGTGTCTGTAACGGCGCTGTCGCTGTGTGGCTGATCACAACTTGCCCTTCTCACCTCCTCTTCTTCCTTCAGAAACATCAAAGTTGGAGCTCAGTTTCAGGCGGAGCTACCTGACCTTCACGAGAGGTCCGAGTTGGCGATGGCTGAAGAGGGAGCGTCATTGGTTTGGAAACCGTGGGGAGAGATCCAAACCACCACAGGTTTCTTTAACGCTTTTTGCTCTAAGGCGACTCTGAGATGCTAGGGCTCCAAAATCCCACCTTTCACTGCAGCCTGGTGCACATTCCCGTTCCCTCATGACTCCTCTCCACCACCTTCCCACCTGGTGGCATTAGAGGGATGGGGTTGGCTCAGTTTTGGGGGAGAAAACTGAATAATGGTTAAATGTTATACTCTCGGTAGCATCTTCCATGGGGTCATGGGCATTTGTAGCTGTCCTGCCTGACCTGCGGGGATCCTGCGAGAGGGGAGCTGGGTCCCCAGAGCTGTCAGTCCCAAAGCTGTTCCTGAGGCAGAGACAGTGACACCAGGACAGCTGGGACATCTGGCTTTCCCTGTGCCTTTCCCTGCTCTCCAGTCTCCCTGTGGCACTTGTCCTGCTTTCCCTCTCTCTGGTACCCCACCTTTGCTTGGCAGAACCTGACTCTCAGTTGCTTTTCCTTGGGTTTGCAGTCATGGAGCTGCTCAACACAGCCTGCTCCGACAAGATGCCGGGGCCGGGAAGGAACATCGAGCTGGTCCTGCACTGCCTGCATGAAGCACAAGGCAACATCAGAGTAAGAAGCAGTGGTTTAACTGATAAGGGCCTGGGGGAGCCTTTGTCCCGGGTGGGAGCTGCCTCTCGTCGCAGTCGGCATTAACCTCTCCAGGGATCACAGACCCTGTCCTGCTGCATAACTCAGAGCTTGTTTTGGCTCTTGGGCATGAGGTGACGATTTGGAGAATATAAGTACTGCTACCCTGCAAGCTGGGAATGGACAAATTGCCCTGTTAGAGAAATCCCGAGGTCTGCTCTGGACAAACGTCATGCGCTTTACATTTACATCATCTCAGGGCACTCGTTGTGCCTCCAACACCTCCAGCCTGGCTCGTGCTGAGCATGGAATTGGTCCACTCTGCCCCGTGTTCTTTACAGACACTCTGATATAGCGGAGGGCTCAGCGGGTCCTGTGCCTGTTCAGCAGGGATGAGCCCAAAGTGACTGTAGCCGGGAGGAATCTTCTGGTGGTGGTGGTGGCAGCGGTGTCCCCCAGCGGGGTCCCCAGAGATCACCCCAGGTTCTGTTTCCTTAAGTGGATGAAGGAAATATTTCCCTAAGATTCAGCAGGATGAGGTGATCCCAAAGCGCTGCTGCTGAGCACTGACCAGCAGGAGCAAAATCTCCCTCCCTTGTCCGGAATCTCCGAAGCAGCACCACAGCTGAAAGCAAGAATTCCCCTCATTGCTCCTCACCGGGGACGGTCTAAAGTGTTTTTCCATGAAATCTCACAGGAGGCTATGGAGATGCTGCTCTCCGGGGGGCCACAGAAGTCGGAACACCATCCTCTGGCCGACTATCATTACACAGGTAAACTGGAGCAGAGCCCGATCCTTCCCCTGGAAAGGCGGCAGACGCTGCGGTTCCCTTTCTGCCTCCTCAGTTCTAACATTTATTTAGAAGAAGGTGTGAACAACGACCTGTGTTCTTTGGGGCAGGGAGAGCTGTAGCAAAGCCCTCTGGTCTGATGGATGCGGTGCTTTTTCTGCGTGGGGAATGCCCCATCCCTGTGTTTCAGCCGCTGCTTTGAGTGCACTGCCCTGCAGTGACCCCTAACAGGAGGAGCCCTCCAAAGCAATGCCAAATCCTCCTGGCCACGCTTGGTCCTTCCCTTGGCAAGGAGAAGAGGTCAATTTGTGAGGAAGAAGCGGTGCTGGTTTGTGTGTGAGCGATCTGATGGTCTGTGTGTTTCATGCCAGGCTGTGACATGTGGACCCCCGAGGAGCAGCAGCTCTTCAGAAAGGCTTTCGCCAGGCACCGGAAGAATTTTCACCACATACAGAAGAAGGTAAAGGCGTTTGACCCAGGAGGATGTGGGCCTGTCAGCAGTGATGGCTTTGACTCAGGATGTTGTGCTTGGAGTTGTGTGTTGGGATCCTGGTCCATAAGAAGCGACTGCTGGTTTTCAATGCTAAGCAGACACCGCTCCATCAGATCGTTTGCATAATTCTAACGGAATATTGAATCTCTCTGGTACCAAACACCAGAGAGATGAAAATGTCAGTGAAACATTATGTACACTGCCTGTGTGGAACTTGCCGTTCTGTCCTTCCCACACTTCTGTAGATCTTTCCATGGCCAGGAAGGTTTGGTCTATGTCCACATTTACCCCTGCGTCCGACAGAGGATCCGAGGCACGTTTCATTGGGATACATGGAGAGAAGAGGGGAAGGGAAATGCTGTGAGATGGGTTTGATCTATACCTGTGTGTTCAATGTTGTACTGCGCTATTTGCATTACGGATTGTCGCTGTGTTTCTCACAACAGATCCAGACCAAGACCGTGGCGCAATGCGTGGAATATTACTATATGTCGAAGAAAAAGATCGTGTTTGACCTGGTGCGAGCGAAAGCCAAAGAAAGTCTGCGGAAGGCAGAGCAGGACCAGGTAGAAGGGGCTTTGGCAATTTAGTGTTCAGAGAAGTTCACCAGACTTGGGCCGCTCGGTTTTCCTGCAGGATGGAATGTGTTCCAATGGTCTGGGTGGCTTGGAGACGGCTCAGGCTGGTTTTGAGCTCAGCCCATCCTTCTGAGGAGGAGGAGGAACTGATCTGGGCTCTCTGCTTTCCAGGCTGTTCTCGGCCCCAGGAAGCGGGGCTGGCGTCAGCGGCAGGAGAGCCCGGAGCCACAGCCAAGGGCTCAGAAGAGGAGGCGCCATAGTGTCACCAGCCCATGCGGCGACCACAGCCAGATACCACCTGAGGCTGGAAGCGGAGACGATCAGAGACTGTTTGCATGTCGAGAGTGTGAAAGGTAGCATTCACCCTTCTTGTGGAAGCCCCGTGCTTTTGTCTAGAAGAGATCTCCCCTTCCCAAGCTGTGCGGGGCAATAGGAAGCAGAGCTGAGGGCAGGCAGAAGATTACCCTCTGCCCCTTTGGAATGTGCAACCCTTTCCCACACAAACATCTGCCTTGTTTATCTTCTGGCGTCTCCCATGGCCAGGGAGATGGCAGAATGAAGGGAAGAAACTCTGTTGGTGTTTATTGGAGTAAAGAGATGCCCATTTGTCCTCTAACTGCCAGGGTGTTTGCCAAGAAAATCGGTCTGAATTCCCATATGAAATGCCATCGGCCACGGAACGAGGACTTGGACTACCTCAAGAAGGTCAGGTTGCCCTTAAGGCGCCCGAAAACCGAGGCGCCGAAAGCAGAAACAACATGCTGAGCACCAACAGGGCAGCGAGAGTGACTTTGGAACATCAATGAGGTCAGCTTTCCCGCTTTAGAAAACACAACCATTCTCTGCATGTGGGCAGAGGATGACTCCTGGAGAGCATTAATGCCACAATATTGCTCCTGCTTTTCCATCCAATCTATCAGAACATTTTTTCTCTTTTCAGTGACGCCAGGAAACATCTTTGGCTCCTTCTGACCACGGAGCAATGCTGGGCGACGCTCCAAAGACTGGATGCTGAGAAGTGTCCATAATAATAGTCACAACTTTGACGGTCTGGGGGGAGCGTGGGGGTTATAGGTGTGAGTTTTGATGTGTGGGCGTAGGTGTTTGTTTGTGGTTGTTGGTGTTTGTGTGGCTGCTGTTGTTAAAATAAATGTAATATTCTCTACTGAGAAGTTGTGCGTGAATCAAGTGTGCGGTCCCAGCACTGAGTCCCAGTTTTGTGTGGCCGAGTGAAGCGGTGATGGGTTGGCACCCAGGCAGGCAGCAGCTCCACAGCCAAGCCACGCTGGTGCAAACCGACAGAAAAGCTCTGTCCCAGGAGGAGGTGAGGATGAGCGTGGGACATCCAGAAGGTGGGGATGAGCATGGCCCTACCAGAGGGTGGGAATGAGTGTGGCACTTCCAGAGGCTGCCAGCTACAAGCAGCCTCCTGCAAGGCCGGGGGCAACTTTCCCCTCAGGGCTGGCCATGGGGCAGGGGGGCTCCAGGGGCACCTGGTTCCCTGCACCTGACCATGTCCTAGCCCACAGCCTCTCTGCTCCAGCCTGGCTGCGCAGGCTGCTGGGACACAGCACAACTCAGAGCAGCTGAGCGCGCCAGGGACAGCCTGCAGCAGGTGCAGCTGTTGTCCAGCGACAGCAGGCAGGGCTTCCAGAAACCCTTGAACTGGGAAGCTCCACTGGTTGTCAAGGGAGATCTTGGAGCTCCTGGAGTGCCAGGACTCCATCACTGCGCCGTGCATGGCAGAGGACTGAGGAGCACCCCCTGGTTCTCCCTAAGCCCCAGCTCAAATCATCCCAATCCAAAGCACCCCACCACTTCATGTAGTTGGTTTCCATTGCAGTGAAGCTTTTGACACCAACTCTCCCAATGTCCCCCTGAACACAGGGTCCACACAGTGCCAGACAAGCCCATCGTGTGCCAGGTGAGCTGACAGGTTGGGTGGCGAGAGTTCCAGCGAGCAGGGTCGCACCAGGCCGGCCACCTGTCACTGGGGACATTCCCAGGGCTCTGCTTCAGGGCCAGTGCTCTTCACTGTTTTTATGAGGGACTGGAGGCAGGAATCAAACGAACGTTCAGTCTGTCTGCTGCCGATTCTGAACCTGGAGACACTGTGGACTTCCCCGAGGGCAGAGATCTGGACATGCCAGAGAGCTGGGCAGTCACCGAGCAAACAACATTGAACAAGATCCAGTGCCAGATTCTCTGCCTGGGACAAGGGGTGTGTACAAATCCCGTGTACAAATGACACGTCCAGACCAGGGGACACGAGGCTGGAGAGCAGCCCTACGGAAAGAGATCCGGGCGTCTGGATTGAGGGCAAGTTGAACAGGAGCCAGCATTGTGCCCTGGGCAAGCAAAGGGGCCAAGCGTGTCCTGGGGTGCATCCAGCACAGCATCGCCAGCCGGGCGAGGAAGGGCATTGTCCCCCTCTGCACTGCACACGTGTGGCCCCACCACCAGCACTGGGTGCAGTTCTGGGCGCCGCAATAACAGGAGAACCTCAAACTATGAGTGTGCCCTGGGGAGGGCAATCAAGATGATGAAAGGCCTCAAGAGCAAGAGTTAGAAGAACACACACAGAGCCGTGACCAGGGACCTGGCAGGGGCTCAGGGCAGCAGGAATGCAGCTCTGATGCATCTCGGGGAGCTGCAGGTGGGGAGAGAGGGACAAAGTACAAGCCAAAGAGCATGACAGGTCATTACGTTTTAGAATCAACAGACTCAAACCTGTTAATCCAAACGATGCCGTTTAATCGACATTCAGAGAACCTGGAAGAGGAACGGGGCGTCAGCAGCCGCGTCTATACTGCAGTTCTTCCTGGCAGCTGCAGTGCAGGAGGCTGGCAGGCCTTGAAATCCTGTTCCAAGCCCATGCCACCGGGATCACTCCCATCCTCCCCATCCGGAAAAGGACTGCAAGTTCTGCCAGTGAAGAAGTCACTGTCTTCTGCTCTTCGTCTTTTCTCTCCTGATCATCCTCCTCCTTCTGAAACATCTTCAGCGCCTCCTCGTCACTAACAGGGTTGGAGGATTTCTTCTTCTTGTAACTTGCATATAACACCATAAAGCTGTGAACAAAGTATGGAGGAGGAACGAGAACAGAAATGAACACAAGATGGAAGGGGAAGAGATGAGGATACTTTCATTCCAGTTCGCTTCAGCCATATGCACCAATCCCCTGCAGGATTAGCCCCTTAATCAATTACCCCTGGAAAAATGTCCTCTTAAGGTCCCACTGCTTGTTCAGCTTGGAGAGGAGAAGGCTGCAGGGGGACCTCATTGCCAAGGGGTGACCCCATCACAGTGCACACCTGCCTGAAGTGGGGCAGCAAGGGGGAGCTGCTGATCTCTCTGGTGACCAGTGATAGGACACGGGGAAATGGAATGGAGCTGTGCCAGGAAACATTCATATTGGACATCAGGAGAAGGTTCTTCACTGAGAGGGGAGCTGGTCCCTGGAACAGACTCCTCAGGGAGGTGGCCACGGCCCCGAGCCTGTCAGAGGTCAAGGAGCATCGAGGTGATGCTCTTAATCATACTGTTGTGCTGGGAGGATCATGGAGAGATGAAAACGAGAAGGGAATTTGAAGAGCAGCGCACCAGAGTTTATTCAGCAAATGCCTTTCTGATTGAGGGAAATCTTGGGAGCAAGGAAGCATCAGAGGGTGCCCACTTGATCGGTAAAGCCATGCGGTGCCTTTTGCCAGCAAAGCAGCCCCGACCTGGTGTTTTCCCCTTGCCAAAGCGGAGCCGAGGGGCCGCACTGCGTCGGGGAGCAGCAGCAGGGGGCGCGAGTTTGCCTTTCCTCAGGAGGAGGCCTGGGCTCCCCTCACACCGACGGAGCCTTTTAATCCTGACACTGCAAACCCGGCACATCCCGGCACATCCCGCCTGTGCCTGCTCTCCAGCCCCATCCCAGGGCATCCCTGCCTCTTCCCTGGGAGGAGGAAGAGGAGAGGAGTGTGGTGGTGAGGGGTGACACCTTGTCAGCCGCTGTCCCTGGAGTCGCTGAGTGGGCAAATGGCTCCCGATGTGCGGGTTTCCCTCGCTTAGCCAGCGGCTTAGCGCTACGGCGCCCTGAAATCCTCCGCATGTGGGGCCAGTAACACTGCAGGAATGGGTGTGGGGATAACTACAGGAGGAACGGACTCCGTAAACATTCCTGAGCCCGCCTGGGGGATTATTTGGAATAGAAAAGCCATTAAATGGCTTGAGCTGCATGGCAGCCGGGAACTGCCTCTGTTTCCACACTCTCTCCTCCCTTCCCCTGCTAACGGGGATCCCAGGCAGCTGCTGTGTCCGCTGATAACACGCTCATGGCTGTGCCCACCAGAGAACAGAACTGGAAAGGGATCCAGCTGGCTGTCACGTGCGTTCCAGAGGGAGAAAATGGACCTGCAGGTGTTATAAGATCTAAACCAAAGAGGCGCTCCCCTCCCTGTGGGGCAAATCCCTGCCTCGTAGGCAGGCCGGGGGGAAAGAGGGACAGTGACCCGGAGCAGCTGAAGTTACGGGCAACCGATGTCCTGGTTTTATTGTGGCGCTCAGCAGCACAGGATTGCCTGCATCGGGGCGAGAAGCAGGCAGTGGTTCCCCCAAAGCAAGCCTGCGGAAGGCGCTGCAGCAGGCACGAGCCTGTTGGAGGCCGCAGCCCAGGGAACACTGTTCTCCTCGGGGTTTGTCCTCCACTCGAGGCTTTGGCAGCTGTGGTTATTCCAGAGCACGGCCGAACGAGGGGCATGTGCCTATGGAGACAGGCAGGCCTCGGCTCAGCTCCTGCCTTCCAGAGAAAACTTCAGTGCCCAGGAGCGTGAATTCTCCCTTGTGATCCCTGCCGTGGGTGTGAGCAGCCTGCTGGGGTTTCGCTGCCATAGCGGCTTTGACTCCCGACCCCGATCAGGTGCAGCCGTGGAACCGTATCCAGAGGTTCCAAGGCCTTCCGAGGAGAAAAGGGATCTGTTTGGGAAGCGGGCAGTGGGGGAGCAGCAGTGTAGGAGTCGGTGTGTGGCTGTTCTCTCGCTGCCCAGCATCGCTGGGGAGATCAATAGGGATTTGGAGGATGCCAAGTGCTGGCTGGAATGAAGTGGCACCAAAATGGCCAGAGGAGAGCTGATGGGACTCTGGCAGAGCCCTGGCAATGGTACGAGTTGGGGTGACATCACGCATTGCCGAGCACTGCACAGCAATCGGACAGGAGAGGGGTTGCAGCCTTCCCCGTCTGCTGCTCTTCAGAGAACACTGGTAGAGCAGAGCTGGTCACGCTGTGCTGGGAAATGAGTGGTGTATCCGTGCCGTGTCTGGGGCAGCCCAGCCTTCTCATGGCTTTCCCTCTCATTCCAAGTGTGTGTCTGTAATGGCGCTGTCGCTGTGTGGCTGATCAGAACTTGCCCTTCTCACCTCCCCTTCTTCCTTCAGAAACATCAAAGTTGGACCTAAGCTCCAAGCAGAGCTACCAAATCTCCACGAGAGATCAGATTTGGAGAATGTTGAAGAGGGAACGTCATTGGTTTGGAAACCCTGGGGAGACATTGAAGCAACCATAGGTTTCTTTTAATACTTTTTGTTCTAAGGCGACTCTGAGATGCTAGGGCTCCAAAATCCCACCTTTAACTGCAGCCTGGTGCACATTCCCGTTCCCTCATGACTTTTCACCACAACCTTCCCACCTGGCAGCATTAGAGGGATGGGGTTGCCTCAATTTTGGGGAGAAAACTGAATAATGGTTAAGTGTTATACTCTCGGCAGCATCTTCCATGGGGTCATGGGCATTTGTAGCTGTCCTGCGTGACCTGCAGGGATCCTGGGAGAGGGGAGATGGGTCCCCAGAGTTGTCAGTCCCAAAGCTGTTCCTGAGGCAGAGACAGTGACACCAGGACAGCTGGGACATCTGCCTTTCCCTGTGCCTTTTCCTGCTCTCCAGTCTCCCTGTGGCACTTGTCCTGCTTTCCCTCTCCCTGGTATCCCACCTTTGCTTGGCAGAACCTGACTCTCAGATGCTTTTCCTTGGGTTTGCAGTCATGGAGCTGCTCAACACAGCCTGCTGCAACAAGATGCCGGGGCCGGGAAGGAACATCGAGCTGGCCCTGCACTGCCTGCATGAAGCAGAAGCAACATCACAGTAAGAAGCAGTGATTTAACTGATAAGGGCCTGGGGGAGCCTTTGTCCCGGGTGGAAGCTGCCTCTTGTCGCAGTCGGCATTAACCTCTCCAGGAATCACAGACCCTGTCCTGCTGCATAACTCAGAGCTTGTTTTGGCTCTCAGACAGGAGGTGATGATTTGGAGAATATAAGTACTGCTACCCTGCAAGCTGGGAATGGACAAATTGCCCTGTTAGAGAAATCCCGACGTCTGCTCTGGACAAACGTCATGTGCTTTACATTTACATCATCTCAGGGCACTCATTGCGCCTCCAACACCTCCAGCCTGGCTCCTGCTGAGCATGGAATTGGTCCACTCTGCCCCGTGTTCTTTACAGACACTGATATAGCGGAGGGCTCAGCAGGTCCTGTGCCTGTTCAGCAGGGATGAGCCCAAAGTGACTGTAGCCGGGAGGAATCTTCTGTTGGTGGTGGTGGCAGCGCTGTCCCCCAGCGGTGTCCCCAGAGATCACCCCAGGTTCTGTTTACTTAGGTATATGAAGGAAATATTTCCCTAAGATTCAGCAGGATGAGGTGATTCCAAAGCGCTGCTGCTGAGTAAAATCTCCCTCCCATGTCCAGAATCTCCAAAGCACCACCACAGCTGAAAGCAAGAATTCGCCTGTTTATTCCTCACCGGGGACGGTCTAAAGTGTTATCCATGAAATCTTACAGGAGACTATGGAGATGCTGCTCTCCGGGGGGCCACAGAAGTCTGAACACCATCCTCTGGCCGACTATCATTACAGGCGGCAGAATGAAGGGACGAAACTCTGTCGGTGTTTATTGGAGTAAAGAGATCCCCATTTGTCCTCTATCTCCCAGGGTGTTTGCCAAGAGAAAAGGCCTGAATTCACACATGAAATGCCATTGGCCACAGAAAGAGGACCTGGACTACCTCGTGAAGGTCAGGTGGCCCTTAAGGCACCCAAAAGCCAAGGTGCAGACAGAAGAAACAATGTGCTGAGCTCCAACAGGGCAGCGAAAGTGACTTTGGAACATCAATGTGGTCAGCTTTCCCGCTTTAGAAAACACAGCCATTCTCTGCATCTGGGCAGAGGATGACTCCTGGAGAGGATTAACACCACAACATTGCTCCTGCTCTTCCATCCAACCAACCAGGATTTTTTTTCTCTTTTCAGTGACGCCAGCAATCAACTTTGGCTCCTTGTGACCACGGAGCACTGCTTGGCGAAGCTCCGAAGACTGGATGCTGAGCAGTGTCCATAATATTAGTCACAAGTTTGAGGGTCGGGGCGGGAGGGTGGGGCTATAGGTGTGATTTTCGATGTGTGGGCGTAGGTATTTGTCTGTGGGTGTTGGTGCTTGTGTGGTTGTTGTTGTTAAAACAAATGTGATGTTCTCCGCTGAGAAGGTGTGCGTGGATCGAGTTTGTGGCCCCAGCAAGTCCCTCCAGCAGCCCAGCACCCTTCTTGCCCCCCGGCCAGTTGCCGCCAGCTCCCAAGGCTGCCCGAGCCATAGAAACCCTGTTGGAGAGCAGGGCCACAGCCTGCTTTGTACCGAGTTCTGCCCCAGAACATGAGGAAATAGCCCTCAAAAGCCGAGTCGGGTCAAATCCACTTTCCACCAGTTCAACCACTCCTCTTCAGCCAAATAGGAAAGGGAGCAGCGTGAACAGCACATCCCGGCACCCAGAGATGGAAAACAACAATTCACCTCTTTGCTCCAGAAATCCACCACAAACGAGGGCAGAGGGAACAAGGGGAGGGGGAAAGTGCCCGAAAAGGAGAGCCAGTGCGTGGTGTTGGAGTCTTGGGAAAACTGCTGTGCCACGGAAGCCAAACCCAGGGCCACACGCAGAAAGGCAAAGGCAAAATGTAACCGAAGCGGTAAATACATTCCAAAATTGAAGGGTGAGCAGCAGAGAACTGAAAATGAGAAGGGAATTTGAAGAGCAGCGCACCAGAGTTTATTCAGCAAATGCCTTTCTAATTGAGGGAAATCTTGGGAGCAACGAAGTATCAGAGGGTGCCCACTTGACCCAAAAAGCCATGCGGTGCCTTCTGCGTGCAGAAGCTGCGTGGAACTTGCACTTCTGTCCTTCCCACACTTCTGTAGATCTTTCCATGGACAGGAAGGTTTGGTCTTTGCCCACGCTTATCCCTACGCCTGACAGAGTGTCCGAGGCACGTTTCATTGGGATACATTGAGAGAACAGGGAAAGGAAATGGTGCAAGATGGGTTTGACATATACCTGTGTGTTCAATGTTGTACTGCGCTGTTTGTGTTAGGGATTGCCGCTGTGTTTCTCACAACAGATTCAGACTAAGACCGTGGCAGAATGCGTGGAATATTACTATATGTCAAAGAAAAAGATCGTGTTTGACCCGGTGCGAGCGAAAGCCAAAGAAAGACTGCGGAAGGCAGAGCAGGACCAGGTAGAAGGGGCTTTGGCAAGTTAGTGTTCAGAGAAGTTCACCAGACTTGGGCTGCTCGGTTTTTCTGCAGGATGGAATGCTTTCCAATGGTCTGGATCGCTTGGAGACGGCTCAGGCTGGTTTTGAGCTCAGCCCAGCCTTCTGAGGAGGAGGAGAAGGAACTGATCAGGGGTCTCTGCTTTCCAAGCTGTTGTTGGCCAAAGGAAGCGGGGCTGGCGTGAGCAGCAGGAGAGCCCGGAGCCACAGCAGAGGCCTCAGAAGAAGAGGCGCCGCAGTGTGATCGGCCCATACAGTGACCATAGCCAGTGTCCACCCCAGACTGGAAGCAGCAGCGCTCAGAGAGTATTTGCATGTCCGGAGTGTGAAAGGTAGCATTCACCCTTCTTCTGGAAGCCCCGTGCCTTTCTCTAGAAGTGGACTACCTCTTGAAGGTCAGGTGGCCCTTAAGGCGCCCAAAAGCCAAGGTGCAGACAGAAGAAACAATGTGCTGAGCTCCAACAGGGCAGCGAGAGTGACTTTGGAACATCAATGTGGTCAGCTTTCCCGCTTTAGAAAACACAGCCATTCTCTGCATCTGGGCAGAGGATGACTCCTGGAGAGGATTAACACCACGACATTGCTCCTGCTCTTCCATCCAACCAACCAGGATTTTTTTTCTCTTTTCAGTGACGCCAGCAAACAACTTTGGCTCCTTGTGACCACGGAGCACTGCTTGGCGAAGCTCCGAAGACTGGATGCTGAGCAGTGTCCATAATATTAGTCACAAGTTTGAGGGTCGGGGTGGGAGGGTGGGGCTATAGGTGTGATTTTCGATGTGTGGGCGTAGGTATTTGTCTGTGGGTGTTGGTGCTTGTGTGGTTGTTGTTGTTAAAATAAATGTGATGTTCTCCGCTGAGAAGGTGTGCGTGGATCAAGTTTGCGGCCCCAGCAAGTCCCTCCAGCAGCCCAGCACCCTCCTTGCCCCCCGGCCAGTTGCCGCCAGCTCCCAAGGCTGCCCGAGCCATAGAAACCCTGTTGGAGAGCAGGGCCACAGCCTGCTTTGTAATGCCTTTGTAATGGAAATGCCTTTCTAATTGTGGGAAATCTTGGAAGCAAGGAAGCATCAGAGGGTGCTGTTCTCCTCGGGGTTTGGCCTCCACTCGAGGCTTTGGCAGCTGTGGTTATTCCAGAGCACGGCCGAACGAGGGGCATGTGCCTATGGAGACAGGCAGGCCTCGGCTCAGCTCCTGCCTTCCAGAGAAAACTTCAGTGCCCAGGAGCGTGAATTCTCCCTTGTGATCCCTGCCGTGGGTGTGAGCAGCCTGCTGGGGTTTCGCTGCCATAGCGGCTTTGACTCCCAACCCTGGTCAGGTGCAGCCGTGGAACCGTATCCAGAGGTTCCAAGGCCTTCCGAGGAGAAAAGGGATCAGTTTGGGAAGCGGGCAGTGGGGGAGCAGCAGTGTAGGAGTCGGTGTGTGGCTGTTCTCTCACTGCCCAGCATCGCTGGGGAGATCAATAGGGATTTGGAGGATGCCAAGTGCTGGCTGGAATGAAGTGGCACCAAAATGGCCAGAGGAGAGCTGGTGGGACTCTGGCAGAGCCCTGGCAACGGTACCAGTTGGGGTGACATCACGCGTTGCCTAGGATTACACAACAATCGGACAGGAGAGGGGTTGCAGCTTTCCCCGTCTACTGCTCTTCAGAGCAGACTCACAGCTACAGGTGTGAGGGGCTCACGATGAGCGAGAGAGGTTTTGATATGGCTTTGGAGCCAGAGGATGCCCAGGAGAGCCCAGCGATGCGGTTAGTGCTTGGGAAGGGCTGTGAACACTGGTAGAGCAGCGCTGGTCACGCTGTGCTGGGAAATGGGTGGTGTATCTGTGCCGTGTCTGGGGCAGCCCAGCCTTGCTCATGGTTTTCCCTCTCATTCCAAGTGTGTGTGTCTGTAACGGCACTGTCACTGTGTGGCTGATCACAACTTGCCCTTCTCACCTCCTCTTCTTCCTTCAGAAACATCAAAGTTGGAGCTCAGTTTCAGGCGGAGCTACCTGACCTTCACGAGATGTCCGATTTGGCGATGGCTGAAGAGGGAGCATCATTGGTTTGGAAACCCTGGGGAGAGATCCAAACCACCACAGGTTTCTTTAATGCTTTTTGCTCTAAGGCGACCCTGAGATGCTAGGGCTCCAAAATCCCACCTTTAACTGCAGCCTGGTGCACATTCCCGTTCCCTCATGACTTTTCACCACAACCTTCCCACCTGGCAGCATTAGAGGGATGGGGTTGCCTCAGTTTTGGGGAGAAAACTGAATAATGGTTAAGTGTTATACTCTCGGCAGCATCTTCCATGGGGTCATGGGCATTTGTAGCTGTCCTGCCTGACCTGCAGGGATCCTGGGAGAGGGGAGATGGGTCCCCAGAGTTGTCAGTCCCAAAGCTGTTCCTGAGGCAGAGACAGTGACACCAGGACAGCTGGGACATCTGCCTTTCTCTGTGCCTTTTCCTGCTCTCCAGTCTCCCTGTGGCACTTGTCCTGCTTTCCCTCTCCCTGGTATCCCACCTTTGCTTGGCAGAACCTGACTCTCGGTTGCTTTTCCTTGGGTTTGCAGTCATGGAGCTGCTCAACACAGCCTGCTCCGACAAGATACCGGGGCCGGGAAGGAACATCGAGCTGGTCCTGCACTGCCTGCATGAAGCACAAGGCAACATCACAGTAAGAAGCAGTGATTTAACTGATAAGGGCCTGGGGGAGCATTTGTCCCGGGTGGGAGCTGCCTCTTGTCGCAGTCGGCATTAACCTCTCCAGGGATCACAGACCCTGTCCTGCTGCATAACTCAGAGCTTGTTTTGGCTCTCAGACAGGAGGTGACGATTTGGAGAATATAAGTACTGCTACCCTGCAAGCTGGGAATGGACAAATTGCCCTGTTAGAGAAATCCCGACGTCTGCTCTGGACAAACGTCATGTGCGTTACATTTACATCACCTCAGGGCACTCGTTGCACCTCCAACACCTCCAGCCTGGCTCCTGCTGAGCATGGAATTGGTCCACTCTGCCCCGTGTTCTTTACAGACACTCTGATATAGCGGAGGGCTCAGCAGGTCCTGTGCCTGTTCAGCAGGGATGAGCCCAAAGTGACTGTAGCCGGGAGGAATCTTCTGGTGGTGGTGGTGGCAGCGGGGTCCCTCAGCGGGGTCCCCAGAGATCACCCCAGGTTCTGTTTCCTTAATTGGATGAAGGAAATATTTCCCTAAGATTCAGCAGGATGAGGTGATCCCAAAGCGCTGCTGCTGAGCACTGACCAGCAGGAGCAAAATCTCCCTCCCTTGTCCGGAATCTCCAAAGCACCACCACAGCTGAAAGCAAGAATTCCCCTCTTTGCTCCTCACCGGGGACAGTCTAAAGTGTTTTTCCATGAAATCTCACAGGAGGCTATGGAGATGCTGCTCTCCGGGGGGCCACAGAAGTCGGAACACCATCCTCTGGCCGACTATCATTACACAGGTAAACTGGAGCAGAGCCCGATCCTTCCCCTGGAAAGGCGGCAGATGCTGCGGTTCCCTTTCTGCCTCCTCAGTTCTAACATTTATTTAGAAGAAGGTGTGAACAACGACCTGTGTTCTTTTGGGCAGGGAGAGCTGTAGCAAAGCCCTCTGGTCTGATGGATGCGGTGCTTTTTCTGGGTGGGGAATGCCCCATCCCTGTGTTTCAGCCGCAGCTTTGAGTGCACTGCCCTGCAGTGACCCCTAACAGGAGGAGCCCTCCAAAGCAATGCCAAATCCTCCTGGCCACGCTTGGTCCTTCCCTTGGCAAGGAGAAGAGCTCAATTTGTGAGGAAGAAGCGGTGCTGGTTTGTGTGTGGGCGATCTGATGGTCTGTGTGTTTCTTGCCAGGCTGTGACATGTGGACCCCCGAGGAGCAGCAGCTCTTCAGAAAGGCTTTCGCCAGGCACCGGAAGGATTTTCACCACATACAGAAGAAGGTAAAGGCGTTTGACCCAGGAGGATGTGGGCCTGTCAGTAGTGATGGCTTTGACTCAGGATGTTGTGCTTGGAGTTGTGTGTTGGGATCCCAGTCTGTAAGAAGCGACCACTGGTTTTCAATGCTCAGCAGACACCGCTCCATCAGATCGTTTGCATAATTCTAACGGAATATTGAATCTCTCTGGTACCAAACACCAGAGAGATGAAAGTGTCAGTGAAACATTATGTACACCACCTGTGTGGAACTTGCACTTCTGTCCTTCCCACACTTCTGTAGATCTTTCCATGGACAGGAAGGTTTGGTCTATGTCCACACTTACCCCTGCGTTCAACAGAGAGTGCAAGGCACTTTTCATTGGGATACATGGAGAGAACAGGGGAAGGGTAATGCTGTGAGATGGGTATGACCTATACCTGTGTGTTCAATGTTGTACTGCACTATTTGCATTACGGATTGTCGCTGTGTTTCTCACGACAGATTCAGACTAAGACCGTGGCGCAATGCGTGGAATATTACTATATGTCGAAGAAAAAGATCGTGTTTGACCCGGTGCGAGCGAAAGCCAAGGAAAGACTGCGGAAGGCAGAGCAGGACCAGGTAGAAGGGGCTTTGGCAATTTAGTGTTCAGAGAAGTTCACCAGACTTGGGCTGCTCGGTTTTCCTGCAGGATGGAATGTGTTCCAATGGTCTGGGTCGCTTGGAGATGGCTCAGGCTGGTTTTGAGCTCAGCACAGCCTTCTGAGGAGGAGGAGGAACTGATCTGGGCTCTCTGCTTTCCAGGCTGTTCTCGGCCCCAGGAAGCGGGGCTGGCGTCAGCGGCAGGAGAGCCCGGAGCCACAGCCGAGGGCTCAGAAGAGGAGGCGCCGCAGCGTCACCGGTCCATGCGGCGACCACAGCCAGATACCACCTGAGGCTGGAAGCAGAGACGCTCAGAGAGTATTTGCATGCCCAGAGTGTGAAAGGTAGCATTCACCCTTCTTCTGTAAGCCCCGTGCTTTTGTCTAGAATAGATCTCCCCTTCCCAAGCTGCGCGGGGCAAGAGGAAGCAGAACTGAAGGCAGGCAGAAGATTACCCTCTGCCCCTTCGGAATGTACAACCCTTTCCCACAAAAACATCTGCCTTGTTTATCTTCTCACGTCTCCCACGGCCAGGGGGGCGGCAGAATGAAGGGACGAAACTCTGTTGGTGTTTATTGGAGTAAAGAGATCCCCATTTGTCCCCTATCTCGCAGGGTGTTTGCCAAGAAGATCGGGCTGAATTCACACATGAAATGCCATCGGCCACGGAATGAGGACCTGGACTATCTCGTGAAGGTCAGGTGGCCCTTAAGGCGCCCAAAAACCGAGGTGCCAAAGCAGGAAACAACACACTGAGCTCCAACAGGGCAGTGGAAGAGACTTTGGAATATCAATGAGGTCAGCTTTCCTGATTTAGAAAACACAGCCATTCTCTGCATCTGGGCAGAGGATGACTCCTGGAGAGGATTAACGCCACAACATTGCTCCTGCTCTTCCATCCAATCTATCAGGATATTTTTTCTCTTTTCAGTGATGCCAGGAAACATCTTTGGCTCCTTCTGACCACAGAGCAATGCTGGGCGATGCTCCGAAGACTGGATGCTGAGCAGTGTCCATAATAATAGTCAAACTTTGAGGGTCCGGGGGGAGGGTGGGGGTTATAGGTGTGAGTTTTGGTGTGTGGGCGTAGGTGTTTGTTTGTGGTTGTTGGTGTTTATGTGGTTGTTGTTGTTAAAATAAATGTAATGTTCTCTACTGAGAGGTTGTGCGTGAATAAAGTGTGCGGTCCCAGCACTGAGTCGCAGTTCTGTGTGGCCGAGTGAAGAGGTGATGGGTTGGCACCCAGGCAGGCAGCAGCTCCACAGCCAAGTCACGCTGGTGCAAACCGACAGAAAAGCTCTGTCCCGGGCAGAGGTGGGGATGAGCGTGGCACTTCCAGAGGGTGAGGATGAGCATGGCCCTGCCAGAGTGTGGGCATGAGCATGGCACTGCCAGAGGGTGGGGATGAGCGTAGCACTTCCAGAGGCTGCCAGCTACAAGCAGCCTCCTGCAAGGCTGGGGGCAACTTTCCCCTCAGGGCTGGCCATGGGGCAGGGGGGCTCCAGGGGGACCTCGTTCCCTGCACCTGACCATGTCCTAGCCCACAGCCTCTCTGCTCCAGCCTGGCTGCGCAGACTGCTGGGGCACAGCACAGCTCAGAGCAGCTGAGCGCGCCAGGGACAGCCTGCAGCAGGTGCAGCAGTTGTCCAGCGACAGCAGACAGGGCTTCCAGAAACCCTTGAACTGTCCACACAGTGCCAGACAAGCCCATCGTATGCCAGGTGAGCTGACAGGTTGGGTGGCGAGAGTTCCAGCGAGCAGGGTCGCACCAGGCCGGCCACCTGTCACTGGGGACATTCCCAGGGCTCTGCTTCAGGGCCAGTGCTCTTCACTGTTTTTATGAGGGATTGGAGGCAGAAATCAAACGAACGTTCAGTCTGTCTGCTGCCGATACTGAACCGGAGACACTGTGGACTTGCCCGAGGGCAGAGGTCTGGACATGCCAGAGAGCTGGGGAGTCACCAAGCAAACAACATTGAACAAGATCCACTGCCAGATTCTCTGCCCGGGACAGGGGATGTGTACAAATCCCATGTACAAATGACACGTAGAGACCAGGGGACAAGAGGCTGGAGAGCAGCCCTACGGAAAGAGATCCGGGCGTCTGGATTGAGGGCAAGTTGAACAGGAGCCAGCATTGTGCCCTGGGCAAGCAAAGGGGCCAAGCGTGTCCTGGGGTGCATCCAGCACAGCATCGCCAGCCGGGCGAGGAAGGGCATTGTCCCCCTCTGCACTGTACACGTGTGGCCCCACCACCAGCACTGGGTGCAGTTCTGGGCGCCGCAATACCAGGAGAACCTCAAACTATGAGTGTGCCCTGGGGAGGGCAAACAAGATGATGAAAGGCCTCAAGAGCAAGAGTTAGAAGAACACACACAGAGCCGTGACCAGGGACCTGGCAGGGGCTCAGGGCAGCAGGAATGCAGCTCTGATGCATCTCGGGGAGCTGCAGGTGGGGAGAGAGGGACAAAGTACAAGCCAAAGAGCATGACAGGTCATTACGTTTTAGAATCAACAGAGTCAAACCTGTTAATCCAAACGATGCCGTTTAATCGACATTCAGAGAACCTGGAAGAGGAACGGGGCGTCAGCAGCCGCGTCTATACTGCAGTTCTTCCTGGCAGCTGCAGTGCAGGAGGCTGGCAGGCCTTGAAATCCTGTTCCAAGCCCATGCCACCGGGATCACTCCCATCCTCCCCATCCGGAAAAGGACTGCAAGTTCTGCCAGTGAAGAAGTCACTGTCTTCTGCTCTTCGTCTTTTCTCTCCTGATCATCCTCCTCCTTCTGAAACATCTTCAGCGCCTCCTCGTCACTAACAGGGTTGGAGGATTTCTTCTTCTTGTAACTTGCATATAACACCATAAAGCTGTGAACAAAGTATGGAGGAGGAACGAGAACAGAAATGAACACAAGATGGAAGGGGAAGAGATGAGGATACTTTCATTCCAGTTCGCTTCAGCCATATGCACCAATCCCCTGCAGGATTAGCCCCTTAATCAATTACCCCTGGAAAAATGTCCTCTTAAGGTCCCACTGCTTGTTCAGCTTGGAGAGGAGAAGGCTGCAGGGGGACCTCATTGCCAAGGGGTGACCCCATCACAGTGCACACCTGCCTGAAGTGGGGCAGCAAGGGGGAGCTGCTGATCTCTCTGGTGACCAGTGATAGGACACGGGGAAATGGAATGGAGCTGTGCCAGGAAACATTCATATTGGACATCAGGAGAAGGTTCTTCACTGAGAGGGGAGCTGGTCCCTGGAACAGACTCCTCAGGGAGGTGGCCACGGCCCCGAGCCTGTCAGAGGTCAAGGAGCATCGAGGTGATGCTCTTAATCATACTGTTGTGCTGGGAGGATCATGGAGAGATGAAAACGAGAAGGGAATTTGAAGAGCAGCGCACCAGAGTTTATTCAGCAAATGCCTTTCTGATTGAGGGAAATCTTGGGAGCAAGGAAGCATCAGAGGGTGCCCACTTGATCGGTAAAGCCATGCGGTGCCTTTTGCCAGCAAAGCAGCCCCGACCTGGTGTTTTCCCCTTGCCAAAGCGGAGCCGAGGGGCCGCACTGCGTCGGGGAGCAGCAGCAGGGGGCGCGAGTTTGCCTTTCCTCAGGAGGAGGCCTGGGCTCCCCTCACACCGACGGAGCCTTTTAATCCTGACACTGCAAACCCGGCACATCCCGGCACATCCCGCCTGTGCCTGCTCTCCAGCCCCATCCCAGGGCATCCCTGCCTCTTCCCTGGGAGGAGGAAGAGGAGAGGAGTGGGGTGGTGAGGGGTGACACCTTGTCAGCCGCTGTCCCTGGAGTCGCTGAGTGGGCAAATGGCTCCCGGTGTGCGGGTTTCCCTCGCTTAGCCAGCGGCTTAGCGCTACGGCGCCCTGAAATCCTCCGCATGTGGGGCCAGTAACACTGCAGGAATGGGTGTGGGGATAACTACAGGAGGAACGGACTCCGTAAACTATTCCTGAGCCCGCCTGGGGGATTATTTGGAATAGAAAAGCCATTAAATGGCTTGAGCTGCATGGCAGCCGGGAACTGCCTCTGTTTCCACACTCTCTCCTCCCTTCCCCTGCTAACGGGGATCCCAGGCAGCTGCTGTGTCCGCTGATAACACGCTCATGGCTGTGCCCACCAGAGAACAGAACTGGAAAGGGATCCAGCTGGCTGTCACGTGCGTTCCAGAGGGAGAAAATGGACCTGCAGGTGTTATAAGATCTAAACCAAAGAGGCGCTCCCCTCCCTGTGGGGCAAATCCCTGCCTCGTAGGCAGGCCGGGGGGAAAGAGGGACAGTGACCCGGAGCAGCTGAAGTTACGGGCAACCGATGTCCTGGTTTTATTGTGGCGCTCAGCAGCACAGGATTGCCTGCATCGGGGCGAGAAGCAGGCAGTGGTTCCCCCAAAGCAAGCCTGCGGAAGGCGCTGCAGCAGGCACGAGCCTGTTGGAGGCCGCAGCCCAGGGAACACTGTTCTCCTCGGGGTTTGGCCTCCACTCGAGGGTTTGGCAGCTGTGGTTATTCCAGAGCACGGCCGAACGAGGGGCATGTGCCTATGGAGACAGGCAGGCCTCGGCTCAGCTCCTGCCTTCCAGAGAAAACTTCAGTGCCCAGGAGCGTGAATTCTCCTTTGTGATCCCTGCCGTGGGTGTGAGCAGCCTGCTGGGGTTTCGCTGCCATAGCGGCTTTGACTCCCGACCCCGATCAGGTGCAGCCGTGGAACCGTATCCAGAGGTTCCAAGGCCTTCCAAGGAGAAAAGGGATCAGTTTGGGAAGCGGGCAGTGGGGGAGCAGCAGTGTAGGAGTCGGTGTGTGGCTGTTCTCTCGCTGCCCAGCATCGCTGGGGAGATCAATAGGGATTTGGAGGATGCCAAGTGCTGGCTGGAATGAAGTGGCACCAAAATGGCCAGAGGAGAGCTGATGGGACTCTGGCAGAGCTCTGGCAATGGTACGAGTTGGGGTGACATCACGCATTGCCGAGCACTGCACAGCAATCGGACAGGAGAGGGGTTGCAGCCTTCCCCGTCTGCTGCTCTTCAGAGCAGACTCACGGCGAGAGGTGTGAGGTGCTCATCATGAGCGACAGAGGTTTTGATACGGCTTTGGAGCCAGAGGATGCCCAGGAGAGCCCAGTGATGCCGGTAGTACTTGGAAGGGGCTGTGAACACTGGTAGAGCAGAGCTGGTCACGCTGTGCTGGGAAATGAGTGGTGTATCCGTGCCGTGTCTGGGGCAGCCCAGCCTTCTCATGGCTTTCCCTCTCATTCCAAGTGTGTGTGTCTGTAACGGCGCTGTCGCTGTGTGGCTGATCAGAACTTGCCCTTCTCACCTCCCCTTCTTCCTTCAGAAACATCAAAGTTGGACCTAAGCTCCAAGCAGAGCTACCAAATCTCCACGAGAGATCAGATTTGGAGAATGTTGAAGAGGGAGCATCATTGGTTTGGAAACCCTGGGGAGAGATCCAAACCACCACAGGTTTCTTTAATGCTTTTTGCTCTAAGGCGACCCTGAGATGCTAGGGCTCCAAAATCCCACCTTTCACTGCAGCCTGGTGCACATTCCCGTTCCCTCATGACTTTTCACCACAACCTTCCCACCTGGCAGCATTAGAGGGATGGGGTTGCCTCAGTTTTGGGGAGAAAACTGAATAATGGTTAAGTGTTATACTCTCGGCAGCATCTTCCATGGGGTCATGGGCATTTGTAGCTGTCCTGCGTGACCTGCAGGGATCCTGGGAGAGGGGAGATGGGTCCCCAGAGTTGTCAGTCCCAAAGCTGTTCCTGAGGCAGAGACAGTGACACCAGGACAGCTGGGACATCTGCCTTTCTCTGTGCCTTTTCCTGCTCTCCAGTCTCCCTGTGGCACTTGTCCTGCTTTCCCTCTCCCTGGTATCCCACCTTTGCTTGGCAGAACCTGACTCTCAGATGCTTTTCCTTGGGTTTGCAGTCATGGAGCTGCTCAACACAGCCTGCTCCGACAAGATGCCGGGGCCGGGAAGGAACATCGAGCTGGTCCTGCACTGCCTGCATGAAGCACAAGGCAACATCACAGTAAGAAGCAGTGATTTAACTGATAAGGGCCTGGGGGAGCCTTTGTCCCGGGTGGGAGCTGCCTCTTGTCGCAGTCGGCATTAACCTCTCCAGGGATCACAGACCCTGTCCTGCTGCATAACTCAGAGCTTGTTTTGGCTCTCAGACAGGAGGTGACGATTTGGAGAATATAAGTACTGCTACCCTGCAAGCTGGGAATGGACAAATTGCCCTGTTAGAGAAATCCCGACGTCTGCTCTGGACAAACGTCATGTGCGTTACATTTACATCACCTCAGGGCACTCGTTGCACCTCCAACACCTCCAGCCTGGCTCCTGCTGAGCATGGAATTGGTCCACTCTGCCCCGTGTTCTTTACAGACACTCTGATATAGCGGAGGGCTCAGCAGGTCCTGTGCCTGTTCAGCAGGGATGAGCCCAAAGTGACTGTAGCCGGGAGGAATCTTCTGGTGGTGGTGGTGGCAGCGGGGTCCCCCAGCGGGGTCCCCAGAGATCACCCCAGGTTCTGTTTCCTTAATTGGATGAAGGAAATATTTCCCTAAGATTCAGCAGGATGAGGTGATCCCAAAGCGCTGCTGCTGAGCACTGACCAGCAGGAGCAAAATCTCCCTCCCTTGTCCGGAATCTCCAAAGCACCACCACAGCTGAAAGCAAGAATTCCCCTCTTTGCTCCTCACCGGGGACGGTCTAAAGTGTTTTTCCATGAAATCTCACAGGAGGCTATGGAGATGCTGCTCTCCGGGGGGCCACAGAAGTCGGAACACCATCCTCTGGCCGACTATCATTACACAGGTAAACTGGAGCAGAGCCCGATCCTTCCCCTGGAAAGGCGGCAGATGCTGCGGTTCCCTTTCTGCCTCCTCAGTTCTAACATTTATTTAGAAGAAGGTGTGAACAACGACCTGTGTTCTTTTGGGCAGGGAGAGCTGTAGCAAAGCCCTCTGGTCTGATGGATGCGGTGCTTTTTCTGGGTGGGGAATGCCCCATCCCTGTGTTTCAGCCGCAGCTTTGAGTGCACTGCCCTGCAGTGACCCCTAACAGGAGGAGCCCTCCAAAGCAATGCCAAATCCTCCTGGCCACGCTTGGTCCTTCCCTTGGCAAGGAGAAGAGGTCAATTTGTGAGGAAGAAGCGGTGCTGGTTTGTGTGTGGGCGATCTGATGGTCTGTGTGTTTCTTGCCAGGCTGTGACATGTGGACCCCCGAGGAGCAGCAGCTCTTCAGAAAGGCTTTCGCCAGGCACCGGAAGGATTTTCACCACATACAGAAGAAGGTAAAGGCGTTTGACCCAGGAGGATGTGGGCCTGTCAGTAGTGATGGCTTTGACTCAGGATGTTGTGCTTGGAGTTGTGTGTTGGGATCCCAGTCTGTAAGAAGCGACCACTGGTTTTCAATGCTCAGCAGACACCGCTCCATCAGATCGTTTGCATAATTCTAACGGAATATTGAATCTCTCTGGTACCAAACACCAGAGAGATGAAAGTGTCAGTGAAACATTATGTACACCACCTGTGTGGAACTTGCACTTCTGTCCTTCCCACACTTCTGTAGATCTTTCCATGGACAGGAAGGTTTGGTCTATGTCCACACTTACCCCTGCGTTCAACAGAGAGTGCAAGGCACTTTTCATTGGGATACATGGAGAGAAGAGGGGAAGGGTAATGCTGTGAGATGGGTATGACCTATACCTGTGTGTTCAATGTTGTACTGCACTATTTGCATTACGGATTGTCGCTGTGTTTCTCACGACAGATTCAGACTAAGACCGTGGCGCAATGCGTGGAATATTACTATATGTCGAAGAAAAAGATCGTGTTTGACCCGGTGCGAGCGAAAGCCAAGGAAAGACTGCGGAAGGCAGAGCAGGACCAGGTAGAAGGGGCTTTGGCAATTTAGTGTTCAGAGAAGTTCACCAGACTTGGGCTGCTCGGTTTTCCTGCAGGATGGAATGTGTTCCAATGGTCTGGGTCGCTTGGAGATGGCTCAGGCTGGTTTTGAGCTCAGCACAGCCTTCTGAGGAGGAGGAGGAACTGATCTGGGCTCTCTGCTTTCCAGGCTGTTCTCGGCCCCAGGAAGCGGGGCTGGCGTCAGCGGCAGGAGAGCCCGGAGCCACAGCCGAGGGCTCAGAAGAGGAGGCGCCGCAGCGTCACCGGTCCATGCGGCGACCACAGCCAGATACCACCTGAGGCTGGAAGCAGAGACGCTCAGAGAGTATTTGCATGCCCAGAGTGTGAAAGGTAGCATTCACCCTTCTTCTGTAAGCCCCGTGCTTTTGTCTAGAATAGATCTCCCCTTCCCAAGCTGCGCGGGGCAAGAGGAAGCAGAACTGAAGGCAGGCAGAAGATTACCCTCTGCCCCTTCGGAATGTACAACCCTTTCCCACAAAAACATCTGCCTTGTTTATCTTCTCACGTCTCCCACGGCCAGGGGGACGGCAGAATGAAGGGACGAAACTCTGTTGGTGTTTATTGGAGTAAAGAGATCCCCATTTGTCCTCTATCTCGCAGGGTGTTTGCCAAGAAGATCGGGCTGAATTCACACATGAAATGCCATCGGCCACGGAATGAGGACCTGGACTATCTCGTGAAGGTCAGGTGGCCCTTAAGGCGCCCAAAAACCGAGGTGCCAAAGCAGGAAACAACACACTGAGCTCCAACAGGGCAGTGGAAGAGACTTTGGAATATCAATGAGGTCAGCTTTCCTGATTTAGAAAACACAGCCATTCTCTGCATCTGGGCAGAGGATGACTCCTGGAGAGGATTAACGCCACAACATTGCTCCTGCTCTTCCATCCAATCTATCAGGATATTTTTTCTCTTTTCAGTGATGCCAGGAAACATCTTTGGCTCCTTCTGACCACAGAGCAATGCTGGGCGATGCTCCGAAGACTGGATGCTGAGCAGTGTCCATAATAATAGTCAAACTTTGAGGGTCCGGGGGGAGGGTGGGGGTTATAGGTGTGAGTTTTGGTGTGTGGGCGTAGGTGTTTGTTTGTGGTTGTTGGTGTTTATGTGGTTGTTGTTGTTAAAATAAATGTAATGTTCTCTACTGAGAGGTTGTGCGTGAATAAAGTGTGCGGTCCCAGCACTGAGTCGCAGTTCTGTGTGGCCGAGTGAAGAGGTGATGGGTTGGCACCCAGGCAGGCAGCAGCTCCACAGCCAAGTCACGCTGGTGCAAACCGACAGAAAAGCTCTGTCCCGGGCAGAGGTGGGGATGAGCGTGGCACTTCCAGAGGGTGAGGATGAGCATGGCCCTGCCAGAGTGTGGGCATGAGCATGGCACTGCCAGAGGGTGGGGATGAGCGTAGCACTTCCAGAGGCTGCCAGCTACAAGCAGCCTCCTGCAAGGCTGGGGGCAACTTTCCCCTCAGGGCTGGCCATGGGGCAGGGGGGCTCCAGGGGGACCTCGTTCCCTGCACCTGACCATGTCCTAGCCCACAGCCTCTCTGCTCCAGCCTGGCTGCGCAGACTGCTGGGGCACAGCACAGCTCAGAGCAGCTGAGCGCGCCAGGGACAGCCTGCAGCAGGTGCAGCAGTTGTCCAGCGACAGCAGACAGGGCTTCCAGAAACCCTTGAACTGTCCACACAGTGCCAGACAAGCCCATCGTATGCCAGGTGAGCTGACAGGTTGGGTGGCGAGAGTTCCAGCGAGCAGGGTCGCACCAGGCCGGCCACCTGTCACTGGGGACATTCCCAGGGCTCTGCTTCAGGGCCAGTGCTCTTCACTGTTTTTATGAGGGATTGGAGGCAGAAATCAAACGAACGTTCAGTCTGTCTGCTGCCGATACTGAACCTGGAGACACTGTGGACTTGCCCGAGGGCAGAGATCTGGACATGCCAGAGAGCTGGGCAGTCACCGAGCAAACAACATTGAACAAGATCCAGTGCCAGATTCTCTGCCCGGGACAGGGAATGTGTACAAATCCCGTGTACAAATGACACGTCCAGACCAGGGGACACGAGGCTGGAGAGCAGCCCTACGGAAAGAGATCCGGGCGTCTGGATTGAGGGCAAGTTGAACAGGAGCCAGCATTGTGCCCTGGGCAAGCAAAAGGACCAAGCGTGTCCTGGGGTGCATCCAGCACAGCATCGCCAGCCGGGCGAGGAAGGGCATTGTCCCCCTCTGCACTGCACACGTGTGGCCCCACCACCAGCACTGGGTGCAGTTCTGGGCGCCGCAATACCAGGAGAACCTCAAACTATGAGTGTGCCCTGGGGAGGGCAAACAAGATGATGAAAGGCCTCAAGAGCAAGAGTTAGAAGAACACACACAGAGCCGTGACCAGGGACCTGGCAGGGGCTCAGGGCAGCAGGAATGCAGCTCTGATGCAGCCCGGGGAGGTGCAGGTGGGGAGAGAGGGACAAAGTACAAGCCAAAGAGCATGACAGGTCATTACGTTTTAGAATCAACAGACTCAAACCTGTTAATCCAAACGATGCCGTTTAATCAACATTCAGAGAACCTGGAAGAGGAACGGGGTGTCAGCAGCCGCGTCTATACTGCAGTTCTTCCTGGCAGCTGCAGTGCAGGAGGCTGGCAGGCCTTGAAATCCTGTTCCAAGCCCATGCCACCGGGATCACTCCCATCCTCCCCATCCGGAAAAGGACTGCAAGTTCTGCCAGTGAAGAAGTCACTGTCTTCTGCTCTTCGTCTTTTCTCTCCTGATCATCCTCCTCCTTCTGAAACATCTTCAGCGCCTCCTCGTCACTAACAGGGTTGGAGGATTTCTTCTTCTTGTAACTTGCATATAACACCATAAAGCTGTGAACAAAGTATGGAGGAGGAACGAGAACAGAAATGAACACAAGATGGAAGGGGAAGAGATGAGGATACTTTCATTCCAGTTCGCTTCAGCCATATGCACCAATCCCCTGCAGGATTAGCCCCTTAATCAATTACCCCTGGAAAAATGTCCTCTTAAGGTCCCACTGCTTGTTCAGCTTGGAGAGGAGAAGGCTGCAGGGGGACCTCATTGCCAAGGGGTGACCCCATCACAGTGCACACCTGCCTGAAGTGGGGCAGCAAGGGGGAGCTGCTGATCTCTCTGGTGACCAGTGATAGGACACGGGGAAATGGAATGGAGCTGTGCCAGGAGACATTCAGATTGGACATCAGGAGAAGGTTCTTCACTGAGAGGGGAGCTGGTCCCTGGAACAGACTCCTCAGGGAGGTGGCCACGGCCCCGAGCCTGTCAGAGGTCAAGGAGCATCGAGGTGATGCTCTTAATCATACTGTTGTGCTGGGAGGATCATGGAGAGATGAAAACGAGAAGGGAATTTGAAGAGCAGCGCACCAGAGTTTATTCAGCAAATGCCTTTCTGATTGAGGGAAATCTTGGGAGCAAGGAAGCATCAGAGGGTGCCCACTTGATCGGTAAAGCCATGCGGTGCCTTTTGCCAGCAAAGCAGCCCCGACCTGGTGTTTTCCCCTTGCCAAAGCGGAGCCGAGGGGCCGCACTGCGTCGGGGAGCAGCAGCAGGGGGCGCGAGTTTGCCTTTCCTCAGGAGGAGGCCTGGGCTCCCCTCACACCGACGGAGCCTTTTAATCCTGACACTGCAAACCCGGCACATCCCGGCACATCCCGCCTGTGCCTGCTCTCCAGCCCCATCCCAGGGCATCCCTGCCTCTTCCCTGGGAGGAGGAAGAGGAGAGGAGTGGGGTGGTGAGGGGTGACACCTTGTCAGCCGCTGTCCCTGGAGTCGCTGAGTGGGCAAATGGCTCCCGGTGTGCGGGTTTCCCTCACTTAGCCAGCGGCTTAGCGCTACGGCGCCCTGAAATCCTCCGCATGTGGGGCCAGTAACACTGCAGGAATGGGTGTGGGGATAACTACAGGAGGAACGGACTCCGTAAATATTCCTGAGCCCGCCTGGGGGATTATTTGGAATAGAAAAGCCATTAAATGGCTTGAGCTGCATGGCAGCCGGGAACTGCCTCTGTTTCCACACTCTCTCCTCCCTTCCCCTGCTAACGGGGATCCCAGGCAGCTGCTGTGTCCGATGATAACACGCTCATGGCTGTGCCCACCAGAGAACAGAACTGGAAAGGGATCCAGCTGGCTGTCACGTGCATTCCAGAGGGAGAAAATGGACCTGCAGGTGTTATAAGATCTAAACCAAAGAGGCGCTCCCCTCCCTGTGGGGCAAATCCCTGCCTCGTAGGCAGGCCGGGGGGAAAGAGGGACAGTGACCCGGAGCAGCTGAAGTTACGGGCAACCGATGTCCTGGTTTTATTGTGGCGCTCAGCAGCACAGGATTGCCTGCATCGGGGCGAGAAGCAGGCAGTGGTTCCCCCAAACCAAGCCTGCGGAAGGCGCTGCAGCAGGCACGAGCCTGTTGGAGGCCGCAGCCCAGGGAACACTGTTCTCCTCGGGGTTTGGCCTCCACTCGAGGGTTTGGAAGCCGTGGTTATTCCAGAGCAGGGCCGAACAAGGGGCATGTGCCTATGGAGACAGGCAGGCCTCGGCTCCGCTCCTGCCTTCCAGAGAAAACTTCAGTGCCCAGGAGCGTGAATTCTCCTTTGTGATCCCTGCCGTGGGTGTGAGCAGCCTGCTGGGGTTTCGCTGCCATACCGGCTTTGACTCCCGACCCCGATCAGGTGCAGCCGTGGAACCGTATCCAGAGGTTCCAAGGCCTTCCGAGGAGAAAAGGGATCAGTTTGGAAAGCGGGCAATGGGGGAGGAGCAGTGTAGGAGTCGGTGTGTGGCTGTTCTCTCACTGCCCAGCATCGCTGGTGAGATCAATAGGGATTTGGAGGATGCCAAGTGCTGGCTGGAATGAAGTGGCACCAAAATGGCCAGAGGAGAGCTGATGGGACTCTGGCAGAGTCCTGGCAATGGTATGAGTTGGGGTGACATCACGCATTGCCGAGCACTGCACAGCAATCGGGCGGGAGAGAGTTTGCAGCCTTCCCCATCTGCTGCTCTTCAGAGCGCACTCACAGCTACAGGTGTGAGGTGCTCATCATGAGTGACAGAGGTTTTGATACGGCTTTGGAGCCAGAGGATGCCCAGGAGAGCCCAGTGATGCCAGTAGTACTTGGAAGGGGCTGTGAACACTGGTAGAGCAGAGCTGGTCATGCTGTGCTGCGAAATGAGTGGTGTATCCGTGCCGTGTCTGGGGCAGCCCAGCCTTCTCATGGCTTTCCCTCTCATTCCAATGTGTGTCTGTAACGGTGCTGTCGCTGTGTGGCTGATCACAACTTGCCCTTCTCACCTCCCCTTCTTCCTTCAGAAACATCAAAGTTGGACCTAAGCTCCAAGCAGAGCTACCAAATCTCCACGAGAGATCAGATTTGGAGAATGTTGAAGAGGGAACGTCATTGGTTTGGAAACCCTGGGGAGACATTGAAGCAACCATAGGTTTCTTTTTAATACTTTTTGTTCTAAGGCGACTCTGAGATGCTAGGGCTCCAAAATCCCACCTTTCACTGCAGCCTGGTGCACATTCCCGTTCCCTCATGACTTTTCACCACAACCTTCCCACCTGGCAGCATTAGAGGGATGGGGTTGCCTCAGTTTTGGGGAGAAAACTGAATAATGGTTAAGTGTCATACTCTCGGCAGCATCTTCCATGGGGTCATGGGCATTTGTAGCTGTCCTGCGTGACCTGCAGGGATCCTGGGAGAGGGGAGATGGGTCCCTAGAGTTGTCAGTCCCAAAGCTGTTCCTGAGGCTGAAACACTGACACCAGGACAGCTGGGACATCTGCCTTTCCCTGTTTTCCTGCAGGATGGAATATGTTCCAATGGTCTGGGTCGCTTGGAGACAGCTCAGGCTGGTTTTGAGCTCAGCACAGCCTTCTGAGGAGGAGGAGGAACTGATCTGGGCTCTCTGCTTTCCAGGCTGTTCTCGGCCCCAGGAAGCGGGGCCGGTGTGAGCGGCAGGAGAGCCCGGAGCCACAGCAGAGGGCTCAGAAAAGGAGGCGCCACAGCGTCACCGGCACATGCAGCGACCACAGCCAGATACCACCTGAGGCTGGAAGCGGAGACGCTCAGAGAGTATTTGCATGTCCGGAGTGTGAAAGGTAGCATTTATCCTTCTTCTGTAAGCCCCGTGCTTTTGTCTAGAAGAGATCTCCCCTTCCCAAGCTGCGCGGGGCAAGAGGAAGCAGAGCTGAGGGCAGGCAGGAGATCACCCCTGCCCCTTTGGAATGTGCAGCCCTTTCCCACACAAACATCAGCCTTGTTTATCTTCTGGCGTCTCCCTCAGCCAGGGGGGCGGCAGAATGAAGGGACGAAACTCTGTTGGTGTTTATTGGAGTAAAGAGATCCCCATTTGTCCTCTAACTCCCAGGGTGTTTGCCCAGAGAAAAGGCCTGAATTCCCATCTCAAATGCCATCGGCCACGGAACGAGGACTTGGACTACCTCAAGAAGGTCAGGTTGCCCTTAAGGCACCCGAAAACCGAGGTGCCGAAAGCAGAAACAACATGCTGAGCACCAACAGGGCAGCAAGAGTGACTTTGGAACATCAATGAGGTCAGTTTTCCTGCTTTAGAAAACAGCCATTCTCTGCATCTGGGCAGAGGATGACTCCTGGAGAGCATTAATGTCACAATATTGCTCCTGCTCTTCCATCCAATCTATCAGAACGCTTTTCCTCTTTTCAGTGACGCCAGGAAACAACTTTGGCTCCTTCTGACCACGGAGCAACGCTGGGTGACGCTCTAAAGACTGGATGCTGAGCAGTGTCCATAATAGGAGTCACAACTTTGAGGGTCCGGGGGGAGGGTGGGGGTTATAGGTGTGAGTTTTGATGTGTGCTTGTTTGTGTTTGTGTGGTTGTTGTTGTTAAAATAAACGTAATGTTCTCTACTGAGAAGTTGTACGTGAATCAAGTGTGCGGTCCCAGCACTGAGTCCCAGTTCTGTGTGGCCGAGTGAAGAGGTGATGGGTTGGCACCCAGGCAGGCAGCAGCTCCACAGCCAAGCCACGCTGGTGCAAACCGACAGAAAAGCTCTGTCCCGGGCAGAGGTGGGGATGAGCGTGGCACTTCCAGAGGGTGAGGATGAGCATGGCCCTGCCAGAGTGTGGGGATGAGCATGGCACTGCCAGAGGTTGGGGATGAGCGTGGCACTTCCAGAGGGTGGGATGAACGTAGCGATTCCAGAGGGTGGGGATGAGTGTAGCACATCCAGAGGGGGGGGGGATGTACATGGCACTTCCAGAGGCTGGGGATGTGCATGGCAATTCCAGAGGGTGGGGATTTGCATGGCACTTCGAGAGGGTGGGGATTTGCATGGCACTTCCAGAGGGTGGGGTTGAGCATGGCACTGCCAGAGGGTGGGGATGAATGTGGCACTTCCAGAGGCTGCCAGCTACAAGCAGCCTCCTGCAAGGCTGGGGGCAACTTTCCCCTCAGGGCTGGCCATGGGGCAGGGGGGCACCAGGGGGACCTCGTTCCCTGCACCTGACCATGTCCTAGCCCACAGCCTCTCTGCTCCAGCCTGGCTGCGCAGGCTGCTGGGGCACAGCACAGCTCAGAGCAGCTGAGCGCGCCAGGGACAGCCTGCAGCAGGTGCAGCAGTTGTCCAGCGACAGCAGACAGGGCTTCCAGAAAGCCTTGAACTGGGAAGCTCCACTGGTTGTCAAGGGAGATCTTGCAGCTCCTGGAGTGCCAGAACTCCATAACTGCGCCATGCGTGGCAGAGGACTGAGGAGCACCCCCTGGTTCTCCCTGAGCCCCAGCTCAAATCGTCCCAATCCAAAGCATCCCACCACTTCATGTGATTGGTTTCCATTTCAGGAAAGCTTTTGACACCAACTCTCCCAATGTCCCCCTGAACACAGGGTCCACACAGTGCCAGACAAGCCCATCGTGTGCCAGGTGAGCTGACAGGTTGGGTGGCGAGAGTTCCAGCGAGCAGGGTGGCACCAGGCCGGCCACCTGTCACTGGGGACATTCCCAGGGCTCTGCTTCAGGGCCAGTGCTCTTCACTGTTTTTATGAGGGATTGGAGGCAGAAATCAAACGAACGTTCAGTCTGTCTGCTGCCGATACTGAACCTGGAGACACTGTGGACTTGCCCGAGGGCAGAGATCTGGACATGCCAGAGAGCTGGGCAGTCACCGAGCAAACAACATTGAACAAGATCCAGTGCCAGATTCTCTGCCCGGGACAGGGAATGTGTACAAATCCCGTGTACAAATGACACGTCCAGACCAGGGGACAAGAGGCTGGAGAGCAGCCCTACGGAAAGAGATCCGGGCGTCTGGATTGAGGGCAAGTTGAACAGGAGCCAGCATTGTGCCCTGGGCAAGCAAAAGGACCAAGCGTGTCCTGGTGTCCAAACTGCATGACAGGTCTTTAGGTTTTACAGTCAACAGACTCAAACCTGTTAATCCAAACGATGCCGTTTATTCAACATTCAGAGCATCTGGAAGAAGAACAGGGTGTCAGCAGCCGCGTTTATACTGCAGTTCTTCCTGGCAGCTGCAGTGCAGGAGGCTGGCAGGCCTTGAAATCCTGTTCCAAGCCCATGCCACCGGGATCACTCCCATCCTCCCCGTCAGGAAAAGGGCTGGAAGTCACTGCCTTCCGTTCTTCATCTTTTCTCTGCTGATCATCCTCCTTCTTCTGAAACTTCTGCAGCACCTCCTCGTCACTAACAGGGTTGGAGTATTTCTTCTTCCCGTAACTTGCATATAAGACCATAAAGCTGTGAACAAAGTATGGAGGAGGAAAGAGAATAGAAATGAACACGAGATGGAAGGGGAAGAGATGAGGATACCTTCATCCCAGTTCGGTTCAGCCATATGCACCAATCCCCTGTAGTCTTAGCCCCTTAACCCATTACCCCTGGAAAAATGTTGTACGCCCTCTTAAGGTCCCACTGCCTGTTCAGCTTGGAGAAGAGAAGGCTGCAGGGTGACCTCATTGCCAAGGGGTGACCCCATCACAGTCCACACCTGCCTGAAGCGGGGCAGCAAGGGGGAGCTGCTGATCTCTCATGACCACTGATAGGACACGGGGAAATGGAATGGAGCTGTGCCACAGGACATACAGATTGGACATCAGGAGAAGGTTCTTCACTGAGAGGGGAGCTGGTCCCTGGAACAGACTCCTCAGGGAGGTGGCCATGGCCCCGAGCCTGTCAGAGGTCAAAGAGCATCGAGGTGATGCTCTTAATCATACTGTTGTGCTGGCAGGAGCATGGAGTTGGACTCAATGATCCTTATGGGTTTCTTCTAACTTGAGATATTGTGTGCTCCTAAGGACATATCTGAGAGTTAAGGGTAAGACTGATGTCCTGACATTTCACCTCTACCAGCTGCCCTAAATGACACAAAGCATCATTATTCAATATAGTCACTGTTTTTTAGTAACTCATCTATTAGGTGTTCACTGACCCAATTTTCAGTTTTATGTTTCAGTTCCTTCCCTGTAATCCTCTGGGCTTTTGGAATGCATTTGTCCCATCACTCCTAGGTCAGATTTAATCGCTGTTGCCCATGTAACAGCTGAAGAGTGATAGGCACTCAGGAGGAAATTTCATGCCCAGTTGGGTTGCTGCAAAGACACAGCCACACATCCCAGGAGCACGTCTCCCTTGGATGCTCTTTGGGAAAGGCCTCCTAAGAACTGATCACAAGCCAGGGACCCAAAATCACTTCAGATCAAGAGCGTTATGTACCATGCTCTGCCACCAACACGTCACTTGTTGGACATGAAATTCCAGCCAAGGCCAAGGAGCAGGATGGCCTAGCATACAAGAACCCCCACCTGGACCCCACTTCTCCTGCCTGTGGGATGCTGCCCACCATCCTTTCACCTCAGCACCTCACAGCTAAGGCACCGCCAGCACTCAAACCAGCTGAAAACCAGACACATCGGAAAAGCCATTGGACTCCCCAGATCCAACCAACGTCCCCCAGAGCCCTCATGGTCACCTGAGGCAACACTGAATACTTGCCTTTGACACCTCTGCAGAGGGTGTGGGTAGCAAAACTCTGGGCGGTGCTTGTCATCAGGCCCCAAGAGAGATACTGTGATTGGAACGGTGTTTGCAGCCGGCTCAGGGTCCTGAGGCTGTTTTCCATCGCCTTTGCAAGATCTCTTGAGGATGCTGCTGCTGCTCAGTGCGCTGTGGAGAGTGGCAAATGAGATCCTGCGGGGCTCAGTCACGGCTCTGGCCAAGGCTCACCAGTCTCGCCCCAGCTTGCACAGATACAGATTTCACCAGCTCGTTAAGGAGCATCGAGGATGCTGGAAGGGCAACCAGTGCTTCCATTTTGAATTGTCTCAGGAAATGACAAAATGCTGGAAGTGCAACTACTACAGGGAAGGAAAGACAGGAATCAGTCCTGGAACCAGAATTCCCTCCCATGCCACCACCCCATCCCCATCCCACTGCTCCTTTTCCACAGGTGAAAGGACCTTGAGAAAACCAAAAGGGCGATGAAACAGAAGGGGTTCCACAAGCTCTGTAGGAGAACCGTGAGGGGAGGAACAGGGTGACACCACAAATCCCTTGGAGAGCGAAATTCCAAGGTAAAGCAGCAGGGGAGGAGAGCGTGCCAATCCCCTGGCATGGCGGCGCGTGGCCGCTCTGCCCTCAACGATCACCCCTCCCCCCCCCCCAACCTCCTTTGGTGCAACTTGAGGCCATTTCATCTCATCCCATCCCTTGGGAGAAGAGACCAACTCCCACCTCGCTGCAGTCTCCTTTCAGGCAGTGGGAGACAGTGATCACTTCTCCCCTCAGACGCCTTTTCTCGGGGCTAAACAGCCCCAGTACCCTCAGTTGCTCCTCAGAAGGCAGGAATTGAAGATAAATTGGAGCACACACCTCCCTTCTGACAACCCAGAGACACACTGACCTTCCCCAGTCCTTCGGGTAAGCTCTGTGCTTACAGACATCCCTTAGGGATACCGGGGAACTTCCCTGATATGTGGAAGCATCAGGATTTATGCAGGGAAAAAAAAAAAAAGTACTTCCAGCTGTATAAACTACTGGAGGCTGAAGGGCTGGAGCACCTCCCATCCGAGGAGAGGCTGAGAGAGTTGGGGTTGTTCAGCCTGGGGAGGAGAAGGCTCCCAGGCCTGACTCTCTACAAGCAGTTGTGGCCATCGTGCTAAACATCCAGGAGGCACCAAGATTTACCCTGGGCCAGAAAATGACTGAGTTAGTGTCTGGAAGCGAAAGGTGGGCACTGGCTTTCTCCACAAAGGTTCCTAAAATACCAAGCTATAACGTTGGAACATGATATGGGAATTGTAGTTACTAACATCATCAACACAGCTTCTTTTCTCAGTGGAAATACAGGAGCACCAGTGCACCAGGACGGCTCGAGAGGACTGCTTAGAGACCATCGAGGCCACGTCCTCGAGCCGTTCAGACCTAGAAGACAGTCCCACAGAAGACGCTGAGGGCTGGTTCCTGGATGGAAACAGCTATGCCTTAAGCAATAAAAGACCTGCCAGGCCAAAACCATCAAGCATGCAGAGGGATCCTGAGACTGCTGGAAGCAGTCCAGCTACCTGAGAAAGGGACAATCATGCACATCAAGGCGCACCAGAAAGTGAATTCGGAATTGGAGAGAGGAAATGATCTGGCAGACAGAGAGGCAAAATTGGCAGCCAAAGGCGAGGTAAAAAGAAAAGGGACTTTGGTCCCTGACAGGCGAATCGCCATAGAAACTAAGCCAGAATATACCAGGGAAGATCAGATACTCAGAAATTTATTATAGACCTGGAAGGGTCATATAGTAAAGACGGGTGGGTCCTCACTCCACATGAGAAACTAATCACTTCCCCTTGTTTAACATGGCCTTTGATGAGGGAAGAACACAGGAAGAGACATGGGGGGGGGCAGAAGTGTTATATAAACACCTAATTAAAGAGATTGCAGCTGGAAATTTATACACCATTGTGAGATAAGTGGCTCAACAGTGTGAACTTTGCCTCCAGACTAATCCCAAAACTACCCCAAAGTACCCCAAATGGGCCAAATTGGAAGAGGCAACGGGCCTGGGCAACAATGGAGATTGATTTTTCAGGACTCCAAAATTTGGTTCAGGAGTTTGTAAACAGCCAGAGGAGACTGTGTCTGTGCAAACTTCAGGAAGAAAAATATTCATCCCGAGGGACATTTCCTACTTCCTCCCTAAGACCCACGACCACCAAGAGGCTCTATGCAGTCGCAAGACTGGAGCGAACTTTCCAGACCTAACTATAATACAATGCGGAAAGGGTTATGAATATGTAGTAGGTGCTTATAACTATGCAGGTCTTTACACTACAAGTAGCTGCTTGTTAAGCTAGACGGCGTGCAAGGTAAGAGGGGAACCCCCTTGCACCCCAGCGCTGGAAATAACCATACCTGCTTCATAACTCATTCTGGATTATAGGGTTTGATTCCGCAAATCACCATCTCTCAGTCACTGGAGTCCCACTTCTTCCAGGCTCACTCCCGACTAGCCTGGTCTCGTCCCCCTCCCCCTTCACATCCAGTTTAAAGCTCTATTTAAGAGCCCAGCTAGATTTTCAGTAAGGACTTTAGTCCTCCGAGGAGACAAGCGTGTCCCATCCCTAGCAAGAAAGCCTGGTGGTGGGTGGGTCACCCCATGATCAAAGAACCCAAAGCCTTTCTCCTCACACCAGGCTCAGAGCCCGGCATTAATCAAATGTTCCCCTCTGACCTCCTGCTCCTCATTCCTTAGCAGTGGAATGGAACTAAACACTCCTTGTGCCCCAGAGCCCCCCAGGGTTCTCCCTAGAGTCCCGAAGTCTCTCCTGATGGCTTTCAGCTTCCTGCGCTGTAAGTCATCATTGCCTATTTGAAATACTACCAGCGGGTAATCTGTCTCTTTCCCCAAGGAAGGAAGATTTCTAGTGACATCCCTCACTGATGCCCCCGGTAAGCAGCAGACCTCCCTGTGGAGCGGGTCCGGTCTGCAGATGGGTCCCTCTGTTCCTTTTAGAAGGGAATCCCCTTAGACCATCACTCTCCTTATTTACTGAGGATGTTTTTATGGCCATCTGAGGAGGGCGCAGCCTAGGGAATGTTTCTAGGCTGCTGGAGCCATCTTCTCCATCCTCAGGGACGGGTTCCACCTGCAGCGCTTCATATTCGTTCACCTCCTCCCTCAGCTCTGCCACCGCGCGAAGGAGTTCCCCCCGCGAGCGGAGGCAGTGCCAGAGGCGTGAGCTGGTGCGGGAGGGGGCACTGCCTCCGGCCCGGGCTCTGCGGAGCTGCACGGACCGCCTCAGGCTCTCCCGGGGGAGGAACACCTCTCCCGCTCGCTGCAGCATTCGGAGCGGGTTTAATCTTCTGCCGGGTCGCCATCACGGCCCACGGTCCCTTCCGGGCGGCCTCGGTCCCTCCCCGCTGCCCTGCCCGCTCGCGCCGCCCCGGGACACGCCACACGCCACACGCCCCTCGACCACACTGCTCTTCGCCTCGCTCCCGCCTGGCTCTGCCGGGGCTGTTCCCGGCTCGGGGCAGTGCCGCACCGCCTCAGGCGCCACCGAACCGCAGCGCCCGCCGTCCTGCCGCTGGATGCCGCCGAAACGTGGGAAAAGGCACCGGGCGGGAGCGGAATGTCGCTAAAGCTCATCTGCTGCTTCCTCTGCGCTCTGGTTGCACCGCGTCTCGCGGGGAAATGGCTGACACAGGCGCAGCCGAGTAGTCGGAACGTGAAGGGGTTTGGAGAAAGAACAAGTCTTTTGGACTTTTGTTAAACGTGCCTCTACAAAATTAAGCCAAATAGCTTGAGATCAGCTGATCTGGACTTTCGATCCTTTCTCTGGAATGCGTACTCGAATAAGCAAATGGAAAAGTCAGTCCCTTAATTCTGTGTTGTGCCTTTGTAGTCATGGAGGTGCTCAACACCACTGCTCCAAGAAGATGCCGGGGCTGGGAAGGATGGAGCGGGGGGCTCAGCAGCTCCTGTGCCTGTTGAGCAGGGATGAGCCCAAAGCGACTGTAGCCGGAAGGCCACAGAAGGAGGACCTGGAGTACCTCGTGAAGGTCAGGTGGCCCTTAAGGCGCCCGAAAACTCAGTCACTGACGGCAGAAACAACACGCTGAGCTCCAACAGGGCAGTGAAAGTGACTTTGGAACATCAATGAGGTCAGCTTTCCCGCTTTAGAAAACACAGCCATTCTCTGCATCTGGGCAGAGGATGACTCCTGGAGAGCATTAATGCCACAACATTGCTCCTGCTCTTCCATCCAATCTATCAGGATATTTTTTCTCTTTTCAGTGATTCCAGGAAACAACTTTGTCTCCTTCTGGCCAGGGAGCAGTGCTGGGTGATGCTCCGAAGACTGGATGCTGAGCAGTGTCTATAATAATAGTCAAAACTTTGAAGGTTTGGAAGGGAGGGCAAAGGTTATGGGTGTGAGTTTCTATGTGTGGGTGTATGTGTTTGTTTGTGTGGTTGTTATTAAAATAAACGTAATGTTCTCTACTGAGAAGTTGTGCGTGAATCAAGTGTGCGGTCCCAGCACTGAGTCCCAGTTCTGTGTGGCCGAGTGAAGCGGTGATGGGTTGGCACCCAGGCAGGCAGCAGCTCCACAGCCAAGCCACGCTGGTGCAAACCAACAGAAAAGCTCTGTCCCGGGCAGAGGTGGGGATGAGCGTGGGACTTCCAGAGGGTGGGGATGTGCATGGCACTGCCAGAGGGTGGGGATTTGCATGGCACTTCCAGAGGTTAGAGATGTGCATGGCACTTCCAGAGGGTGGGGATGTGCATGGCACTGCCAGAGGATGGGGATGAGCATGGCACTTCCAGAGGCTGGAGATGTACATGGCACTTCCAGAGGGTAGGGATGTGCATGGCACTTCCAGAGGGTGGGGATGTGCAAGGCACTTCCAGAGGTTGGGGATGAGCATGGCACTTCCAGAGGTTGGGGATGAGTGTGGCACTTCCAGAGGCTGGAGATGAACATGGCACTTCCAGAGGTTGGGGATGAGTGTGGCACTTCCAGAGGCTGGAGATGAACATGGCACTTCCAGAGGTTGGGGATGAGTGTGGCACTTCCAGAGGCTGGAGATGAACATAGTGCTTCCAGAGGGTGGCGATGAACATGGCGCTTCCAGAGGGTTGGGATGAGCGTGGCACTTCCAGAGGCTGCCAGCTACAAGCAGCCTCCTGCAAGGCTGGGGGCAACTTTCCCCTCAGGGCTGGCCATGGGGCAGGGGGGCTCCAGGGGCACCTCGTTCCCTGCACCTGACCATGTCCTAGCCCACAGCCTCTCTGCTCCAGCCTGGCTGCGCAGGCTGCTGGGGCACAGCACAGCTCAGAGCAGCTGAGCGCGCCAGGGACAGCCTGCAGCAGGTGCAGCAGTTGTCCAGCGACAGCAGGCAGGGCTTCCAGAAACCCTTGAACTGGGAAGCTCCACTGGTCGTCAAGGGAGATCTTGGAGCTCCTGGAGTGCCAGGACTCCATCACTGCGCCGTGCGTGGCAGAGGACTGAGGAGCACCCCCTGGTTCTCCCTGAGCCCCAGCTCAAATCGTCCCAATCCAAAGCACCCCATCACTTCATGTGGTTGGTTTCCATTTCAGGAAAGCTTTTGACACCAACTCTCCCAATGTTCCCCTGAACACAGTGTCCACACAGTGCCAGACAAGCCCATCGTGTGCCAGGTGAGCTGACAGGTTGGGTGGCGAGAGTTCCAGCGAGCAGGGTCGCACCAGGCCGGTACCTGTTACTGGGGACATTCCCAGGGCTCTGCTTGAGGGCCAGTGCTCTTCACTGTTTTTATGAGGGACTGGAGGCAGGAATCAAATGTACGTTCAGTCTGTCTGCTGCCGATACTGAACCTGGAGACACTGTGGACTTCCCCGAGGGCAGAGATCTGGACATGCCAGAGAGCTGGGCAGTCACCGAGCAAACAACATTGAACAAGATCCAGTGCCAGATCCTCTGCCCGGGACAGGGGATGTGTACAAGTCCCGTGTACAAATGACACGTCCAGACCAGGGGACACGAGGCTGGAGAGCAGCCCTACGGAAAGAGATCCGGGCGTCTGGATTGAGGGCAAGTTGAACAGGAGCCAGCATTGTGCCCTGGGCAAGCAAAGGGGCCAAGCGTGTCCTGGGGTGCATCCAGCACAGCATCGCCAGCCGGGCGAGGAAGGGCATTGTCCCCCTCTGCACTGCACACGTGTGGCCCCACCACCAGCACTGGGTGCAGTTCTGGGTGCCGCAATACCAGGAGAACCTCAAACTATGAGTGTGCCCTGGGGAGGGCAAACAAGATGATGAAAGGCCTCAAGAGCAAGAGTTAGAAGAACACACGCAGAGCCGTGACCAGGGACCTGGCAGGGGCTCAGGGCAGCAGGAATGCAGCTCTGATGCAGCCCGGGGAGCTGCTGGTGGGGAGAGAGGGACAAAGTACAAGCCAAACAGCATGACAGGTCTTTAGGTTTTACAATCAACAGACTCAAACCTGTTAATCCAAACGATGCCATTTATTCAACATTCAGAGCATCTGGAAGAGGAACGGGGCGTCAGCAGCCGCGTTTACACTGCAGTCCTTCCTGGCAGCTGCAGTGCAGGAGGCTGGCAGGCCTTGAAATCCTGTTCCAAGCCCATGCCACCGGGATCACTCCCAGCCTCCCTGTCAGGAAATGGGCTGGAAGTTCTGCCAGTGAAGAAGTCACTGCCTTCTGCTCTTCATCTTTTCTCTGCTGATCATCCTTCCCCTTCTGAAACTTCTGCAGCACCTCCTCGTCACTAACAGGGTTGGAGTATTTCTTCTTCTCGTAACTTGCATATAAGAGCATAAAACTGTGAACAAAGTATGGAGGAGGAAAGAGAACAGAAATGAACATGAGATGGAAGGGGAAGAGATGAGGATACCTTCATCCCAGGTCGCTTCATCCATACGCACCAATCCCCTGTAGTCTTAGCCCCTTAACCCATTACCCCTGGAAAAATGTCCTGTGGCCTCTTAAGGTCCCACTGCCTGTTCAGCTTGGAGAGGAGACGGCTGCAGGGGGACCTCATTGCCAAGAGGTGACCCCATCACAGTCCACACCTGCCTGAAGCGGGGCAGCAAGGGGGAGCTGCTGATCTCTCTGGTGACCACTGATAGGACACGGGGAAATGGAATGGAGCTGTGCCACAGGACATTCAGATTGGACATCAGGAGAAGATTCTTCCCTGAGAGGGGAGCTGGTCCCCGAAACAGACTCCTCAGGGAGGTGGCCACGGCCCCGAGCCTGTCAGAGGTCAAAGGAGCATCGAGGTGATGCTCTTAATCATACTGTTGTGCTGGGAGGAGCATGGAGAGATGAAAAGAAGGCAATTTGAAGAGCAGCGCACCAGAGTTTATTCAGAAAATGCCTTTCTAATTGAGGGAAATCTTGGGAGGAGCGAAGCATCAGAGGGTGCCCACGAAAAGCCATGCGGTGCCTTTTGCCAGCAAAGCAGCCCCCACCTGGTGTTTTCACCTTGCCAAAGCGGAGCCGAGGTGCCGCACTCTGTCGGAGCGCGAGTTCCCAGGAGAGCTCCTTTTCCCAGGAGGAGGCCTGGGCTCCCCTCACACCGACGGAGCCTTTTAATCCTGACATTGCAAACCCAGCACATCCCGCCTGTGCCTGCTCTCCAGCCCCATCCCAGGGCATCCCTGCCTCTTCCCCGGGAGGAGGAAGAGGAGAGGAGTGGGGTGGTGAGGGGTAACACCTTGTCAGCCGCTGTCCCTGGAGTCGCTGAGTGGGCAAATGGCTCCCGATGTGCGGGTTTCCCTCGCTTAGCCAGCGGCTTAGCGCTACGGCGCCCTGAAATCCTCTGCATGTGGGGCCAGTAACACTGCAGGAATGGGTGTGGGGATAACTACAGGAGGAACGGACTCCGTAAATATTCCTGAGCCCGCCTGGGGGATTATTTATAATAGAAAAGCCATTAAATGGCTTGAGCTGCATGGCAGCAGGGAACTGCCTCTGTTTCCACACTCCCTCCTCCCTTCCCCTGCTAACGGGGATCCCAGGCAGCTGCTGTGTCCGGTGATAACACCCTCACGGCTGTGCCCACCAGAGAACAGAACTGGAAAGGGATCCAGCTGGCTGTCACGTGCATTCCAGAGGGAGAAAATGGACCTGCAGGCGTTATAAGTTCTAAATCAAAGAGGCGCTCCCCTCCCTGTGGGGCAAATCCCTGCCCTGTAGGCAGGCCGGGGGAAAGAGGGACAGTGACCCGGAGCAGCTGAAGTTACGGGCAACCGATGTCGTGGTTTTCTTGTGGCGCTCAGCAGGACAGGATTGCCTGCATCGGGGCGAGAAGCAGGCAGTGGTTCCCCCAAAGCAAGCCTGCGGAAGGCGCTGCAGCAGGCACGAGCCTGTTGGAGGCCGCAGCCCAGGGAACACTGTTCTCCTCGGGGTTTGGCCTCCACTCGAGGGTTTGGCAGCCGTGGTTATTCC